>NW_027202348.1:0-165000 GCF_024711535.1 Dipodomys merriami
GTTTTTAAGAGTGGAGAGAAGCAAAGCTAAGTTCCAGTATAAAGTACTACCCTTCATTCTTGAACAGCAAATCAAATTCACTAAGGATCAGGAGCTGCATAGAAAAAAAAAAGAAGCTAAACAAAATTTGATGCTAGACAGCAGCACCTAAGGAGCCAAATGCATTTCCAAAAGTGGTTTCAACAGTAACCTAATAAGTAATCTTGATAGCCCTCAGGATTTTGTACTGCACTGACAGAGGCGACTGCAGAAAGAAAAGAGCTGACTGTTTGTCTAAGCATTAGACAAACCCATAAAAAAAAATCCAGCCCATAAAAAATGCCTTAATTTTATAATGCATTGATAATTCTTTACAAGAAAACACACTAACGGAGTCCCAAGGTAACAAAGGGAAAAATTCAAATTAAAAAAAAAAAGCCACAAACAACAGAAAACAGCAATTAAACCAGTAAAGGTAACAGTACCTGAGACAGTGCAGAATTCCAGTTCATCAAACCCTTAGTCATTTTAAATACAGGACTCCGTTCTGCTATTACATCCATTGTCTTCTTCCCAATGAATTCTAAGGCATCTAAACCCCCGCTAATAATGTCCTTTCCCTAGATAGCAACATCAATGTCAGTACTACAATACTGGGAAAATACATTTGCATGTATTGTGGGGGGTTTGTGGCAGTCCAGGGACTTAAAACTCAGGGCCTAGGTGATGTCTATGAGCTTTTTTCCTCAAGGATAGTACTCTACCACTTGTGCAACAACTCCACTTCCTGCTTTGTTTGCTGGTTCACTAGAGAGAAGAGTCTTGCAGATTTTCCTGCTTGGGCTGTCTTTGAACCACAACCCCAGATCTCAACTTCCAGAAGAGCTAGGTTTACAAGCATGAACCACCAGTGCCCAACCATTTATGTTTCAATTCATTAAGAGTGACTTACAATACTAAGTACTGGGAAGAATGTGGAACAGCAAGGGAAATAATTACACACTGCATGTGGAAACATAGTAGATTCTCCTCTTTGGAAAACTGCTGGCCAGTATCTACTATGCTACATATGTACAGTGGTTCATCAGAAGACAGCTTAATGGTACAGTGCTTGCCTAGCATGCATGAATCCCTGAGAACAATTCCTCAGTACAACAGGAAATAGCACTGTGACTCAAGTGGTAGAGTGATAGCCTTGAGCAAAAGAAGCTCAGTGACAGTGCCTGGGCCCTGAGTTCAAGCCCCAGTATTGGCCAAAAAAAGACATAAACAAAAATATTCAGAGCAGCAGTATTTGTGATAGCTATAACATGGAAACTATTTTAGTGCTTAACAACTGTGGGATCAATAAAATATGACATAGTGACAAAATGGAATACCACATCCAAAATACAACATGGTCAAATGATACAAAAATGTTGTGGAAGAAGCTAGATACAAAATGTACTATAAGTATGTAAAGTATAAAAGCAAACAAAATTATTCTAAGATAAATGTCAGGACTATAGTTATCTTCCTAGAAGGGGCATACTATCTCTTAAAGATTCTGAACAAGTTCACATTATGAAAATTCACTGTTTTAATTTTCAGTATGAAAATTAAGAAAAAAATATAAAGCATAAAGCTAAAGTATAACTAAATATTGTAGTGCATGCCTATAATGCCAATACTCCAGATACTAAGGTATGAGTATTGTGAGTCTGAGGCGAGCCTAAGCTACATTCATATCCATTCATGGATGCTCAGGCTACACAGTGAAAAGAATAAAAAGAGAATCCAAACACACAGTGTATGCCTGTAATCACAGCTCCTTACAAAGTAGAGGCAGAATTGTAGTCCAAAGCCAGCACAAGCAAAACCGATGATCAAATCCAAAAACAAACTATCTATTTCTGCTTTCTAGTTGCCATGGTATGATTGATTCTGCTTTGCCATGCCCTCCCTGACATTTGGAAATGACATCTCTGAGAACATAGATCAAAATAAGTAACTACTCCCTCTAGATAGATAGATAGATAGATAGATAGATAGATAGATAGATAGATAGATAGATAGATAGATAGATAGATAGATAGATAGATAGATAGATAGATAGATAGATAGATAGATAGATAGATAGATAGATAGATAGATAGATAGATAGATAGATTAGATCGATAGATAGATAGATAGATAGATAGATAGATAGATAGATAGATAGATAGATAGATAGATAGATAGATAGATAGATAGATAGATAGATAGATAGATTAGATCGATAGATAGACACATAGATAGGTAGATAGATAGAGGCATGCAGAAGAAAGGATTAAGGATGTGGCTGAAGTGGTACTTCATATTGCCAAAAGAAAAAAAGAAAGGTTAAAATAGCCAGGCAATGGTGGTCCACTGACTTGTGCCTGCAATATTAGCTTCTCAGCTACTCTGAAGACTGAGAGCTGAAGATCACATTCAAAGCCACCCAGGCAGGAAAGTCCATGAGATTCTTATTTCCAAATTACTTCTCAAAAAAATTAGGAAATAGTGCTGCTAGCCTTAAGTACAGAAAGGGTCAGGGACAACACTCAAGTCCTGAATTCAAGCCCCAGGACTGGCAAAAGAAAAAAAAAGTATTGATCTGCACATAGTAAACATTTTTCTAAACAAGGGGAAACTATAGTCAGAAACAGATCAATGGATGGCAAATGCTGTAAACAGACAGAAAGGTGTGGCTACAAACTGGCATGAAGGAACTCCCTCAGATAATGAAAATATTCTTATATCTCAGTGAGCCATACAAATACAGAAAATATTCTGTATCTGTGCATCACAATATACTGTGATTATACAGTATAAACATAACCATTATTTCTCAACACAAAGTCATATTGCAGAAAAAAGTTTTACTGTATGAAAATTATAGCTCAACTTTGTCCTAAAAGACTATGCTGATTCTTAGTATGGGAATCAATATACATTACAAAGATGAGTATGTTTCAAGAATAATTAGTTCTGTTTGCCTTTAAAAATCTTATACTAGATCAACTAGTACACCAAGTAATTTAACTATATTATATCAAACACTCTATTATGGAGAGAACTTTTGCTTTCAAGTTCTACACTTGCCTTCCTATACAGCAACTAGAAAACCAGACAAAATAGAAGAAAGAACTATTTTTAGATACTACACAAAAGACAAAAAAAAAAACCACTTTGGTCCAGGAGAAAAGAGAAACAAAGTCAGCCCCACAGCTGGGCTTTCTGCCTAGAGAAAAGTTCCAAACCCCAACACACAGAGGAGAACCTACAGACAACAGAACACTCACAGGCAATGTAAGTCAGGGATAAAGTCTGGCATCAAGGAAGGCTGAAGCAGCTACTACTTTAAAGTCAAAAAACTTCAGAGGATGCAGCTATATAAGTAAAATGTTCCAAGAATCTACAGATGTGTTGATTTGTCTTTATCTGAGTAATGCACTGTTCAAACACTAGGTAACATCACACAGTTGGGAGAAGAAGTAGCATAAGTAGTAAGCAACACAATCCCCATAGCTCAAGCTATGCTGAAACATCTGGTTTTTTAAACAACCAAAGTGAACAGATTTCACTGAAAACCTGAGGAATAAGAGTGAATGCAGAGGAATCAGGGCGCAGCAGTAAAGATAAACTAGTCCTTAAGACTGAAGGCTAAAACACATACAATAGAAGAAACAAAGCTTCTTCAACTACTGGTGTTGGGAAAAGTGGGCGGCCACATGCAGAAGACTAAAAGTGGACCCCAGCCTACCACCATGCACCAACATCAACTCAAAATGGATTAAAGATCTTAACATTAAACCTGAATCTCTGAAACTACTGCAGGACAGAGTAGGAGAGACACTTGAACTTATAGGCACAGGAAGAAACTTCCTGAACAGAGTCCCAGAGTCACAACAAATTGGGAGAGTGACTCGACAAATGGAACTACATTCAAATAAAAAGCTTCTGCACAGCTAAAGCTATCGCAACCAAGCTAAAAAGACAACCAACTAATTGGGAAAACTATTTACCAGCAATATATCAAACAAGGGGTTAATATCAAGTATATACAGGGAACTCAAGAAACTAATCCCAGGGGAAGGGGAAAAACAAGTCGTTTAAATGAGGATACAGGTGGGCCCATTGCAACAATGAGAAGTACAACTTGTTATGTAAAAATGAACTTTACAACTTTGGGGGTGGCGGGGAGGATTAGGTGAGGGGGCCAGAGGGAGGATGGAAAGGGATGGGAAGGGGAAACAAAGGAGAAGGCTACAATGCTTGATAAGAAATGTACTCATTATCTTGCCCATGTAATTGTAACCCCTCTGTACAGTATTTTCACAATAAAAAATAAATTAACAAAAAGAAACTAATCCCTCCCAAACCTAACAAACCAATTACTAAATGGGCAAGTGAACTAAAGAGAGACTTCTCAGATGAAGAGATAAAAATGGCAAAGAAACACATGAGGGAATGTTCACCGTCCCTGGTTGTGAAGGAAATGCAAATAATGACAACCCTGAGATACCACCTTACCCCAGTCAGAATGTCCCACATCCACAAGTCAGGCAATGACAAATGCTAGAGGCGATGCGGAGAAAGAGGAACCCTATTACACTGCTAGTGGGAATGTACACTTATGCAACCACTTTGGAAAGCAATCTGGAGGGTCCTCAGAAAGCTAAATATTGACCTCCATTATGACCCAGTCATACCACTTCTAGGCATCTATCCTGAACAACAGGAACCAGTATAAAAGACAGATGCACCTCCAGTTTATTGCAGCACTGTTCACAATAGCTAGGATATGGAAACAACTCAGATGTCCCACCACAGATGAATGGATCCAAAAATTGTGGTATCTATACACAATGGAATATTATGTAGCCATTAGAAATGACAAACTAATGACATTTGCAGGGAAATGGATGGAGCTAGAAGAAAGCATGTTGAGTGAGGTAAGCCTAAAGCAAAGAGACAAAAATGGTATATGGTCTCCCTGATAAGCGGATGTTAAATCCAAAATGTTAGGTGATACAACAAAATTAACAAGACTTAAGAAACAAAGAACTTCATCTGGTCAAACCACTACTAAATAACTCCATGCTGCTGATCACATGTATGGTATATATGTGTACACCAGAGGGGAACCAGGAAGATGACACAGAACTAGAGGGAATCAGGGGAAAACATACAACAGCAGGACCCATCATCTGCACAGGACATTGACCAAAATGAACTAAGCAACTTAATGACAGCTATGGGAGGGAGGGAACAAATGGGAAAGAGGGAACAGCTGATGCTATGCAAAACAAAAGAAATGTACATACCACCCAATGTCGAAGAAATAACTGTATCACAAAGTTCATAGAACTCATAAATGTTATAGACCATAATAGACAATTTGCTCCAGGAAAGTTAGAATGTGTTTGTGACTTTAACAGCATCACTATCCCACAATACTGTGAAATTCGGGAAATTATGTAATCAATCACAATAAAAAAATAAAAAATTAAAAAAAGATTGAAGGCCACACTAGACTCCCTCTAAACAAGCCTAACAGAGAAGGAAATGGTGACACTGTCCAAAAAGAAATGTACTCATAGCAAGGCACCAGTGGCTCACACCTGTAATCCTAGCTACTCAGGAAGCTGAGATCCGAGGATTGTGCTTCAATGCCAGTCTGTGAGACTCTTATCTCCAATAAACCATCAGAAAACTAGAAGTGGCATTGTGGCTCAAGTAGTAGAGCACTAACTAGCCTTGAGCTCTAGAGGTGAGAGGCAGCGCCCAGGCCCAGAGTTCATGTCCATGACTGATAAAAAAGAAATGTATTCTTTACCCAACTTCTATAACTGTAACCAGTATCTTTTAATAACAGTTAAAAAGTTTTTAAGTATCAATCTGAATTGGGAAAGCAGGACAGGGTGACTGTTGACTCATGCCTATGGTCCTAGCTACTCTGGGCTGAGATCTAAAGATCACAATGGAAAGCCACCAGGGCAGAAGAGTCTGTGAGACTTTCATCTCCATTTATTTATCCCGCAAAAACCAGAGGCAGGGTTCAAATGCCAGCTGTGGAGGAGGGAGACAAGGTAGACTGTGAAGACAGAATTCAAGCTCCAGTGCCAGAACATACACATTAAAAAAGAAAGAGGCCGGGCACTGGTAGCTCACAACCATAATCCTAGCTACTCAGCCTTGAGCAAAAAGGTCAGGAACAGCGCCCAGGCCCTGACTTCCAGCTCCAGGAACACTAAACACACACACACACACACACACACACACACACACACACACACACACACACACACACACAGAAAGCAGAAGACAACATCCTTAAAGGAACATGACAAAATTGCAAAAAAGATGACCAAGTGATTTCATTGGTATGTTTTATCTCAAACTTCTAAAAAAAACCCATCGCCAGTATACTTTCCTTCACAGTGAAATTAATGCTTAGAAATTTTAGAAAATGAGAAAGACGTTAGGATAAAAAAGCCACCCATTCTATTCTGGTACACTTAATATTCAACTAAAATCTAAGTCCATAAAACTTCCACTGAGTAGTGGGAGTTCTCTACTCATGAGACACAAGTAAACACAACCTAAATTCTGTTCTCCCTGCTAGTCTTCAAAGGTATAAAAAAGGTGTATTCTCCCTATCACCTTTCCTTAGATTTTCATATTCATGATCCATTAACTCTCTAACTTTTTAATACATTAATACTAGCCACTCTTGCCAGGGTTCTCCATAAGTTTTATTCCCCTTCTAAAATATGGCTGGCTCTGAATGACAAATATCCTTCAAGTCTTATAAAATCACTGCTGTTTACTATCCAAACATACTTCTAACTCCTGTTTTCCTTGCCCACTAAAAGCAATTCCTGACAAAAATTTCTGAAAATGCCAACACTTTAATCTTCCAACATCTCAAAGCATCAGAGTTAGACATTAAACCATTCTAGCTGCTGGGAGCATGAGGAGAAATGAAACTTCCTGTCTCTGTAACTCCTGAATTTGAGCTTATCTGTTTGAGAATACCATACCTGCACTCACAGCATGATCTGACAACAATTACAAAATTATAAAGAACCCAACAAATAAAAGTGAAGATACCAGGACCCTACATTCACCAAAATAACATGCAATACTCTATTTGTAGAGTTCTTCAGGGAGAAAAATAAATTCATTTTTAAACACATAGTGTGTTAGTCACAGACAAAGTAGACTCACTTATGCAAGCATCATTAAGGACAGTGCCTCATATATGGAGTAATTTGCCATGTCCGATGAAGTTATCTCTCCATTCTACTGACCCATGCACTATGGACCTGAAAGTAGGTCAATCCAGTTCTCTCTTAGGTATTCACAAGTAGTGATAGTGGAACCTATTAGTATCTGATAGGTGTATGCCAAGACGCAATATAACTCTGAAGATGGAGAAAGACAGGTAGAATAAATCTGCTTCTAGAAAAAAAATGATAGAGATGAGTAAAGAGTATTAAATGAGAAACAATAAGGGCTATGAGAGATGAAGAAAACAGACTGGTCTTCAAAACTTTTCCATATGGATTAGAAGTGCAGGTTTCCTTTTGATCATTACAAACTTTCAAGAATAAACCTTGGCACAGGCCAAATTTTTCTTAAAAGAGACCCAGAAACACAACAAAGCAAAGAAAGATTGGACAAATAGGATTGCATGAAATTGCAGAGCTTCTTGCATGGCAAAGGACATAGTTAGCAAGATCAATAGAAAGCCCACCGATTGGGAGAAGTACTTCACTAGCCATACAACAGATAAGGGTCTCATATCTAAAACATACCTGGAACTCAAAAAATCAAATCCTCCAACAACAAATCCTCAAAGAAACAACTGCCCAATAAATAAGTGGGCTAAAGACTTAAAGAGAAACTTCTCTGAAGAGGAAATAAGAATGGCCAATAGACACATGAAGAAATGCTCAACCACCGTAGCCATGAAAAAAAAAGGCAAATCAAAACAACATTGAGATACTACCTCACCCCAGTTAGAATGGCTAGAATAAAGAACTCTAATAACAACAGATGCTGGAGGGGATCCATGTGCAGAACCCTACTGCATTGTTAGTGGGAGTGTAAACTTGTTCAACCACTTTGGAAAGTAGTATAGAGGTTCCTCAAAAGACTACATAGAGCTCCCCTATGACCCAGCAATCCTATTTTTGGGCATATACTCAAATAATCACAAACAAGACCATCCTAAAGCTACCAGCACAACTATGTTTACTGCAGCATTATTTACCATAGCTAAGATATGGAACCAACTCAGACGCCCCTCAGTAGATCAAGAAAATGCAAAAAAAAAAAAAAAAAAAAAAAGAAAGAAAAAAGTCTAGAATGTACCTCAGCTCAATGGCAAAACACTTGCCTAGCTAGTGCAACATCCTGGGTTCAATTCCCAGTTATCAGAAAACAAAAGGCAGAAAAACAATCAAGCAAACAAAAAACAAAAGGCAAAAAATAGCCCTAAATGAACAAAAATACTTTTTGGTCGTGACAGATTTAAATTCACCTAGTCTTGGTTGCCAAACAAAGTGCTAAGCAATTCTTATATTCAACATATATAACAAGATAATTTTAATATGTAGCAGTCCTTGAAATTACTTCAGATGCAGAGTAGAGGGATATGAGCAGTTATAAGACACAGATCTCTAACTGGCAGCTGGATTCACAAGACAACACACCACACCTGTAGAATATCCCCATGTCCTTAGTATCAAAAATGCACAAGCTAGCTACTGAATCCAAAGTATCCTAGGACTTAATGTTTCCATATACAGACCTCCAGCATGTTTGACTTCGGCTGAAATCTCACTGGGACTAGGGATCCCAAGGGAAGTCTCTGCCTTTTCAATGATATTTGAAGTATCTTGTCCTAGAGAAAAATCAAAATGTGTTGCTCTTTATTACCAAACTAAACAACCTAAATTTCAAAAATGTAATATCAAAGTCCATGCATCTAAAATCATGATAGCTATAAGACAGTTTATTTTTAACAATTAGGGTTATTAGTCCTTGGAAATATCTCCTTAGTATAACATTTTTTATACAAAAACTCTGATACATCATCACTAAAGAACAGACATTTATAGCAATTCCTAGACTTCATTCTAATAAGAAAATGCTACCAATTCTACTTGCGATGTCTATCATCTATCTCATGATCACTTGTCTTCAACAATTAAATCCCTTGAACAAATGTAGAAGGAGATTTATTAACAAAGTCCCTTGTAACAATATAAACACACACAGTAATGAAATGACTGATGATCTTACACACAGTGGCTACTGTAGCTGAGCCTGAGGAGAGCAATGAGTTGCCCCAGCTGCTCCAATATCCCCATCTGGCCTGGGATATATCTTTGGAAAGTTTCCTACTGTCCCAGTAAATGAGCGGGGGAGGGAAGACACAAGAAAGTATGAAAAAGTATAATATACATAAGTTATCTAATTATTAGCCAAAGTATGGGGAACCAAATAATATTTGCTTAATGCACTGCTTGACTGACAGACACTTGCATGTTTTCATCATGTAGGCACCATGCAGCAAAGGTAATCACTGCTGATGGCATTTATAGAACTGAAAAACTATTATTTATGGTTGTAAAAACAAGTAAAGAAGTTCAATCCTAAATTAGCATTGAGCTTGAGTCTGTTAACCCCAACTTCTTTTTCCTTGTACCAGGGCCTCACACGTTTGTTTTGCTTGCTCATGACTGGCATTCTACCACTTGAGCCATACCTCTAGTGTAGCATTTTGCTGGAATTTAGTTGGAAATTGAATCTGCATTTCATCTGGACCTAAGCATCCTCAGGAGCTAGGATTACAGGTCTGAGGCAGGGGTACCAGGTTAACCCCAATATTTTTAAATCCCAATATTTTATAGAGATTCTAGCTGGGCACCAGAGGCTCACACCTGTTTTCCTAGCTACTCAGGAGGCTGAGTATCTGAGATCTGAAGATCAGAGTTCAAAGCCAGCCCAGGCAGGAAAGTCCATGAGACTCTTATCTCCAATAAACCATTAGAAAAACCGAAAGTGGTGCTGTGTTTCAAGTGGTAGAGTGCTCACCTTAAGCTGAAGAGCACAGGGACAGCGCCCAAGCCCAGAGCTCAAAGCCCCATGACCCACAAAAAAAAAAAAAAAAAAAAATAGAGATTCTAGTCAGTGGCTGTCTGTAATACCTGAAAAGGGAGAACTTCTGAAGTCTCAGGGTCCCTGGAAGACCCAACATCTGGTCTTTTCAACTGGGCACTACAGCTTCCATTAACTTTCTTGATTGGCATGTTGGTCAACAGATTCATTACTCTTCACAGACTCAGAATTCTCCACTGACTCCCAGTTTCCATCTTCAGTTATCACTGGAGACTCAAGGATCATCTTTATCAGAAAGCCCAAGGGAAAAACGTGATTGAGGTCAGCTTTTTTAGTATACATTATTTGTCTAAATCTTTTGACACTTTCACAGAGTCACAGGCAGAAACATTAGTAAATTAATACAGACAAGATCCCACAGATCTTCCCCCAGGTTCTCCTAGTAACAGCTTCCATAACTGAAGCATAATTCATTGTGGCAGAATCCACCAATCTTCAGATTTCAACAGATTTCAACTGAACCTTTTTCACTTCAAGAAATATAGATGAAATTACATAGCATGCCACTTGTTAAGAATTTTTTACACAGCATTTAAGTCCCTCCAGACCCACTTTTATTGTATTAAGACTTTTTTTTATTGTTTCTGAATAGTCCTTGGTATAAATGTACTTTGGGACTATCACAGAAATAAGATGATTCAGAAACCTTATGTATAGGTGTTTATGGGAACCAAAGCTTTCTCTTGAGCTACTCAGTTTAGTTTTAAATGTTACTGTTAGGCTGGACATGTGCCTTAGCAGTAGAAAGCTTGCCTAGCATGCATGAAGCCCTGAGTTTGATTCCTCAGTACCACATGCACGGAAACTGGCACTGTGGGTCAAGTGGTAGAGCGCTAGCCTTGAGCAAAAAAGCTCAAGGATAGTGCCATGGCACTGAGCTCAATCCACAGGACTGTCCCAAAACAAGGTATTGCTCTATTCTTTTCCCATGTAAACTATCACTTCATTTTCCAAGTGGCAATGTAAGAATAATCAAGTTCCCCTGAATTCTGATCAACCTTGTGTTGTCACTATTTTGATTGAACCATTCAGATAGGTGTGTACTGGTACCTCACTGAGCATTTTAAATTGCATTCCTCTAACGGTTGGGACCAACGCATCCTTTTATATGCTTATTTGCTGAGTATATATTCTTTAGTGAAACATTTATTTGTATCTTTTGGTCATTATCCAATCATTCTGGTTTGGCTTTTATCATTATGTACTACAGAGACTTGAGAACACTGTTTATTGGAGATTTAATTCCTCTACTATATGGCTTGCAAATATTTCATGCTACTTTATAGTTTATTTTTTTCCTGTCTTCCTAGAGTCTTTCCCTGAGCAAGTTTTTCATTGTGAGGAGGTTCATTATCTATTTCCCCTTTTACTGACTATCCTTTAAAATCTTTAGTAATCACTTCCTACTAAAACTCTTCCAGAGATTTAATCTATCAAAAAACATTTCTGTCAGAACAGTTTTTTAGGGTTTTGTTTCCTATTTGTAGTGGTGGCCCTAGGGAATAAAAGATGTCCCTAATCCTTTTGCTTTTGTTTTTTAGATAGGGTTTCCCAAATTTGTCTAGGCAAGCCTCAGACCATGAATTTCTTACCTCTGCCTCTCAAGTACCTGAGATTACAGGCATACACTACCATGCTTGCTATCTCTGAAACACTAACTTTTTGTTTGGTCTGCTCTTAAACCTTAATCCTCCTATCTCCTTCTCTGGAGTGTCTAGGATTATAAATATAAAACACTATTCTGGGCCTTTTGCTATTATTAAAAATATTCATCATAAATATACCAAAATTCTGTTAGTATTGGAACATTTGATGTGACAAAAGAGATGACGATTGACTTATATTTTATATTTACTTTTTTTTTTTTTTACAGTGCTAGCGATAGAACTTAGGACCCCACACATACCAGGGAAGAGCTCCACCATTTGGCTATATCCATTGAATTCCTAGTTTAACATTTTTTTGCCAGTCCTGGAACTGGAACTCAAGGCCTAGGCACTGTCCTGGAGCTTTTTTTGCTCAAGGCTCGCACTCTAACCCTTGAGAGACAGCCTCACTTCTGGATTTTTCTGTGTATGTGGTATTGAGGAACTGAACAATGGGCTTTCATGTATGGTAGGCAAGCACTATCACTAAACCACATTCCCTGCACCTCAGATCAACTTTTAAGCAGCAATTCAATTACCCAATCTAATTCCTTCCAGAAGAAGAGGAGAATCAAATAGCATGAGAGAATAAATGTATTTCCTCCCCTTTCCTTTACCCTCTTCTCTTGTGCTCTCTCTCTTTCTCTTTCACCCTCCTTCACCCATACACACAGGTATGTATAAACCTATTTTATAGAGAGATGGACTACATGTAGGAAAGAGCCATTATGTGTTTCAAACAGATTTTATAAACATATTAACAACTAAGGCAGAAAGACCAGCACACTACTATAATTAAGATACATACCAAAAATGCTAACAGAAAGGAAAAGACCCATTTGAATCAGGAGACATGATTCATACACAAAGAACCAAACACATGTCTAGAGCTTGGAGTGTCAAATCTAGCCTAGAGATGTTTTTAATTTATCTATAATAGTGCCTAAACTTTTAAATGAGTTCCATGTTTAAAAACCAGTCTTCATACAAAAGTGCAAGTGTCCAATTTCCCTTGAAAACTGAAAGATCTAGCAACAAAGGTTCTATAGTCACTGTTTAATGACTACTTCATGCCAAATAGCTACTGGTCCTTTTAGGCAATGCTCCTGCACCTCAAAATTGGCACTCGAATTCAATTCACTAATTTATGTTAACCTGATTAGCCCCATAGTTATCTGCAAATGCCTGCCATGAGACGTACATCAGACTGTGACAGGTGAAAATGCCAGAGAGAGTGTTCAAAGGTATAAAAACAATCCATGAGAAAGCTAAAAGGTATACATGATACTAGTTGCCTGGAGCCATTAAAATACCGGGGAGAAAAAGAATCACGAGGCATGAAATCAGAAGGCAACTTTAAGATACCTTGGAGTTAAGCTGTATGAATACGTGTGTGTGTGTGTGTGTGTGTGTGTGTGTGTATGTGTTGTATACTATGTGTAATGCATGCATTATATGTAATACATACAAAATATATCATTGTAGAAATGTAATTCATTTAACTTCATATGAGATTAGGACATACTCTGAAACAGGAAACAATGGTAATCTCTACACTTTGGTCATCACCATCTAAATTTGAATCTACATGAGTAAAAATCATTTAGAGGGGCTGGCAAGGTGGCTCAGAGGTACAGTACTTGCCTTGCATGCATGAGGCCCTGGGTTCAATTCCTCAGTACCACGTAAGCAGAAAAAGCCGGAAGTGGCACTGTGGTTCAAGTGGTAGAGTGCTAGCCCTACGCTGAAGACTTGAGGGACAGCACCCAAGCCCAGAGTTCAGGCCCCAGAACCGACCAAAAAAGAAAATAAAAGATCATCTAGAATGTGTTAGGATGGAAGACAAAGAGTTTATATTGTTTATACTGTTAGTATTATTAGTAGAAGGAATGTAGATACTCTACTCTCTGCAAACATAAATAAATAACAGGTAGATGAAAGTAAAATTGCATTATTTAATGGTTTCCTAAGTTTTCTGGGTATTTTATGATGAATTGGAAAAGAGAAATATGCCAGTAAATTAAAAAAAATAAGCCAAAGGGATTCATATTTTTAAGGAACCAAAATGCATATGCTTTGTGTCTCTCATTCCTACCATCAGGCTGCCTTTTCCCTCCTTTACCCTTCTCAGCAATCAAGGCTTACCAGCACCTTGCTCCTGCCAACCTCAACTTAGAGAGTACCTTGCACCCAGCCAGCACATAGCCACTGCAGATGCCTACAAAATGTGCTCCCAATGCCTGGGAAATACTTCCCCCTGTGGGGTGGGTCTGGCCAGGTATACTTCTGGGTCTGGGTTCTTCTTTGTTCTGAAGTGGCTGGGCTCTGGTTCATTGAGTTTGGGCACCAACCGGGTGGTTTAAAGTTTGGCTGACCATAGTCACTGGAGTGATGTCAGCTGGGAAAAGGAGACTGGGATTGTACATCTGCATTTGTGTTTTTGAAGATCTGACCCTCCAACAGGTACTGAGTGCTAAGTACCCTCCCAACTATCCCGAGGTCAGGGATTACCCAAGCCACTGACTTGGCAAGGCCCAAATGGGCAGAACAGGGCTGTCCAGGCCAGTAGCAAAGTGTTTGCAAGGACGTTTAGTTATATGAATTGGGCAGGAGAAGGTGAGGGAGGACTAACTAGCAAATGCAAAGGCCTTAACAAATTTTAGTAATCCAAGAAAAGAAAAAGAAAAAAATGCTGCAAAAAAACGGGTCAAGGGGATTGTAATGTGGCTTAGTGGTAGAGTGCTTGCCTGGCATGCATGAAGCCCTGGGTTTGATCCCTCAGTACCACATACACAGAAAAAGCCAGAAGTGATGCTGTGGCTCAGATGGTAGAGCACTAACCTTGAGCAAAAGAAGCACAGGGACAGTGCCCAGACACTGAGTTTAAGCCCTAGGACTGGCACAAAAAAATGAGGGGGAGGAGGTTTGCAAAAAGATAAATAAGAGGAGGCCTGGGACTTGAACACCATGGCTCGTCCAGCTTATGAGATGGGATAAAGTTGTTGTTCTCTCTCTCTCTCTCTCTCTCTCTCTCTCTCTCTCTCTCTCTCTCTCTCTCTCTCTCTCTCTCTCTCTCTCTCTCTCTCTCTCTGTGGTTAATTGGAGATGAATCTCAGATTTTCTAGCCCAAGCTCATCTCGAACTATGATCCCAAAACATTAGACTCCTGAGTAGCTAGGATTACAGGCATTAGCCACCTATGCCCAGCTCAGGATAGTTTTAACTCTTAATATGGAACTTAATGGGAAAAGGCAGTAGGTTTCTAAGCAGACGAGTAAGATGCTTTGATTTGTGGTTTTTAAGATGAGCCCCCCTTCCCTCATTAAAAAAGATGCATCTCATTATTTATCCTTCAGTAGTGTAAATGTGTGAAGTCTGGAGTTGTGGAGCTAGAAAGGTATAAGTTTATAAATATAAGGAAAATGGAACTTTTCGGAGGTAAAGAGATTGGATTTTTTTTTTTTTGGCAGTCTTGGGGCTTGAACTCTGGGCCTGGGCATTGTCCCTGAGCAAATCAGCTCAAGGCTAGCACTCTACCATTTGAGCTACAGCGCCACTTGCGGTTTTCTGGTGGTTTATTGGAGATAAGAGTTTCACTTTCACAGGTTTTCCTGCCAGGGCTGGCTTTGAACCCTGATTCTTGGATCTCAGCTTCTTGAGTAGCTAGGATTACAGGCGTGAGCCACCGGCACCTGGAGAGAATTGGATTATGTAAAAATCCAAACATGTGGCTGGGTATCAAACACAGTGGTTAGATGTCTTGCCTAGCATGTGCTAGGAGAGAAAGAGAGCAGAGAGAAAGAAGAAAAAAAGAACAAGGAAAAGAGAGACAGGAGAGAAAAAAAGAGAATCTATGTTTTCTACTGCTTCAGTGGTTTCAGTAGAGCCATCATTCTAAATAAACCTTCCCCAGAAATTTTGTTTACTTTTTTGTTTTTGTTTCTGTCCGGTAATGAAATTGAACCCAGGCTGGTTATTTAGAGATAAGTCTTCGATTTGTCTGCCTGGATTGGCTTCAAATCCGGATCCTCAGACTCAATTTCCTTAGGTAGTTATAATCGTAGGCTTGAGCCACTCTAGCTCTGGCCTCTTAACCTTCTGTTTTATCTAGTAGCTGCTAATTTCCTCTTACCTCATTTCTGGGGCTTGAACCCAGGGCCTGGGCATTGCTCTTGAGCTTTTTTGTTCTAGCCTAGGGCCTAGCCACTTGAACCACAGCTCCACTTCCAGATTCTTTTTGGTGTTTCACTGAAGATGAGTGTCACAGGTGAAAAGCTATTTAAAGAGAACTGTAAAACCAATGTAGTTAAACAATTGTGTCAGAACAGGAGCTCAAAGGATCATACTTTGAAGAAAAGGTGCTGGATTCATGGACAGAGACTACGACTTTCACCTTCCTTAGATTTAACATAGTAGCAGATACACAGAGACACTAAATAAATGCTGCTTGATACCAGTTCCATTTTGTGTTGCTTATATTAAACCTAACTCACTTTGTGAATGTCAGTTTGGAAGGAAACTATCTTGCAGAAAAGCTTATAGGCAAATCTCTAACATCAGGCTAGGTTCTCAAACAGAACTTGAGGATGAAGCACAGGCACTTCACAAGCTGGGCCATTTAGAGATGAGGCAGAAGATCTTGCTGGAATACCAACCTGGCCCATGTCCATCTCAAACCATCTGTTTCCTAAGCTGAACCTGCACAGAGATACCCTTTGAAGAAAATCTCTTTGCAATTGAACTATAGACTCAGATTATTTGCCAATTACCATGTAAGAAACAGTGGCCTCATCCTGAAAAATACTGACAAGGATCACCTTAAGTAGATGGCCAAAGATACACCCAGGCAATGAGACATCAGAAATTGATATGACATAACTGAGCTTTCTCATTCAGTTATAAAATTAGGCATAAACAAACAAATAAACCAAGATATGCCTAGCTGGGTTCCAGTGGCTCACCCATGGAATTCTAGCCAATAAAGAGGCTCAGATCTGATGATGTTGGTCCAAAGCCAGCCCAGAGAGAAAAGTCTGTGACATTCATATCTCCAGTGAACACCAGAAAACTAGAAGTGGGTGCTGTGGCTCCAAGTGGTAGAGTGATAGCCTAGAACTAGCTCAAGGAGAGCACCCAGGCCCTGAGTTCAAGCCCCAGGACCAGCCAAAAAAAAAAAAAAAAAAAAAACACCCACCCAAGTCACACTGGGAGGCTTCCCACAGGATCAGTAGCTGCCCTTTTCAAAAGTGTCAAGCTCATACTAAAGAAAAGACAGTGGAAATGTCACAGACTGGAGGAGGCAGAGGAGGTCTGACAGATCAAGGGAAAGCAGGATCCTGGATGGATCCTGAGTGGGAGAGCCAGTTCTGAGGCTTGAACTCAAGAACTGGGCACTGGCTCTTAGCTGTTTCGCTCAAGGCTGGCACTCTACCACTTGAGCCACCGCTTTACTTCAGGCTTTTTGATGGTTTGTTGGAGAGAAGAGACTCACAGACTTTCCTGCCCAAGCTAGCTTTGAAACTTAATCCTAAAATCTCAGCCTGCTGATGAGTTAGGATTACAAGCATGATCCAACAGCGCCAGCTATATTTTCTGTTTTATCGTGCAATAAAAATAAAAAGATTGTTTTCAAAATACATACTTGGGAGGGAACAAGCTCTGCTTGTACTGTTGACTCTAGCCGTTTTTGTCTTATGCTACAGCTGCAGGGCAGGCCACATGGGCAGGATGTAGTTCAGGCACAGGCTCAGCCTGCCTAGAACAAGGAGGTACAAATGAGGTGTACGTAGTTCTGACAATAGCTAGTGGTCTTGTTTGGCCTTCTAGTGTAGAGAGCAGAAGGAAATAAAATGAGGAAATAATAGTTGAGGGAACAGTATGTAATCTCATTATGCAATGACAAGATATTTGTTCTTAACCTGTCAAGCAAAAGAGAAAAGGTACATGTTTCTCATCAAGGATTGATACCACCTCAGTGGTCACTTCTCAGTCCTCTTTACAAACAAATCCTAATTTTGTCTCATCATCCATTCTGTTGGTTTCTGTGTTTACATGGGATGTCTGGTGCTGCAACAGCCAACTTGGGATGATGAACTTTAGCATGTGGAGAATATACCCAGTATGGTCAATTCAAAAGATGGTAGGAATATAAATATAAGAAGACAGGCTGGGTGCCAGTGGCTCAGGCCTGTAATCCTAGCTACTCAGGAGGCTGAGATCTGAGGATCATAGTTCAAAGCCAGCCCAGGAAGGAAAACCTGTGAAACTCTTATCTCCAATAAACCACCAGAAAATCAGAAGTGGCCCTGTGGCTAAAGTGGTAGAGTGCTAGCCTTGAGCCGAGTTGCTCAGGGAAAAAGCCCAGGCCCAGAGTTCAGTCCCCATGGCTGACAAAACAAAAGACAAAAAAAAGAAGACAGTACTGAGCCACTGAATTAATGAATTCTACTGTCTTCCTTGTGCTATGGTTATTATTTTTTTTCTTTTTTTTTCCAGGGCTGAGGACCGAACCCAGGGCCTTGCACACGCGCCAGGCGGGCACCCTTCCCCTGGGCTAAACCCCCAGCCCCACCGTGGTTATTATTATGTGAAATAATAAATCTTCCTGTCACTGAAATGAGTTGGGCCTTCTATAATTACACCTAAAAGCAACCAAAATTATGCTTGAGTCCTAAGGGAAAATAAAAGGCATCTAGAAGTAATACAAGAAGAAAAATATAGGTGAAAAATAAAAATAAAGGCTAAAATGCATTAGGTGCGTAGGGCTCTGAAAAATCTCCCAAGCCTGAAGAAACTCACCTGGAGTTTCAGAAGCCAGCTCCAATTTACATTTACCCATCTAAGTCTAGTTGCTATGAAGTTCTTATAGGCAGTGATCCCTGAGAAGAGGAAGAAAAATGAAAGGGAAATAAAATTGAACAACTGCCAGTGGAGAAACCAGCTGTACATGATCAATTTCTTTCCATGGAATCTCTATTTGTCTGAAGAGAATTTCTTCATCAGAACCCTGGCCCCAAGTCCGAGACAGGTATATGAGGAGGAGACAGGACAGGGCAGCCTAAGATGGACAGTGACTCATCTGGAATGGAAGAAAGAGCTAGCATGTGGCAGAGATTGAGCCCAAAGCTAAGCCTGACTCTGGATCCAGAACCTTCCCAATGCACTGTCATGCCAGAAATGAAAGCCAAGCTTCAAAGCCACCAAGAGCTGCTTCTAAGCCATTCTGAAAAGTGCCCACATTCACCCAGGTGTCTCACCAGAGACCCCAGGTATAGTCCAGCAGAGCACTCGAAAGCAGAAACCCAAGAAGCAAAGCAGGTGGCCTGCATCCAAATTCAAGAAATGTAACTCACTCAATTGTCACTGTGGCCAGGCCTGAGATTTCCAGTCAGTCCCCTACACTCTAGCCTGAGGACAGTACCTATTAGGATGAGACCATATAAGACATGGATGAAGGCCCTGTCTGACTGCCACTGCCATTAAGAACAGCATTATAGATGGGCCCATGGCGCATGCTTGTAATCCTAATCAGGATGCTGAGATCTGAGGACCATGCTTTGAAGCCAGCCTAGGCAGAAAAGTCAATGAGGCTCCTTTTCTCCAATAAAGCAACAAAAAAGCCAGAAGTGGAGCTGTGACTCAAGTAGCAGAGTGCTAACCTTAAACAAAAAGCTGAGGGACAATTCTAGGATGGTGGTGTGGGGAAAGACTAATACCCCAAGCCCCTTTAAGACAGGTACTCTCACTTATGCCCATTTCCTTCAGAGCATTGCATAGCCCTCACCTTACTGACTTGCCTCTCCCTGTTTCAACACAGGATATTCACTTGGCCAGTCTATCTTGCAGCATCCCGAACAAAGCAGCTTTTTCTCTGGGGTTTAACCAAGGAGCCAATACTGTCTGTGATTGGTTAACTGTGCACAGTCCAGAATCAAGGATACCTGGGGCCCACCTGGCTTGGCCATCTACTGTTGTAGCTTACAGCGTATTGTTCAACACTTCTGTTTTCTTATAATAGTTCTTGCTCATGGGTCCTAATGGTTACAATAAAATAACTAATAGGGTTACTTGTGTACACACACACACACACACACACACACACACACACACACACACACACACACACACACACACACACCACTGCAACAGTACTACAAGGGAAACAAGGCAACTCAACAGGGAGCTTCAGGACTCAAACATATACCACATCCTAAGTATTTCCTGTTTCTTCTTAAGTAATTATTAATATTATTCCTATTTTGGTGCCAATACTGGAGAGTGAACTCAGAGCTGGGACACTGAGCCCCACTCAACTGGGGACTGAACTATCCCTAAGTTTTTTTTTGTTTTTTGTTTTGGGTCCAGTCATGGGGTCTGAACTCTGGGCCTGAGCAATGTCCCTTAGCTCTTCAGATCAAGGCTAGCACTCTACCACTTGAGCCACAGCACCACTTCCGGCTTTTTTCTTTTTTTACTTATGTGATGCTGAGGAATGGAACCAGGGCCTCATGCATGCAAGACAAGCGCACTACCACTGAGCCACCTTCCTAGCCCCTCCTTAAGCTTTTTCTGCTCGAGGCTAGTGCTATACCATTTGAGCTATACCTCCAGTTCTGGCTTTTTGCAGGTTAACTGGAGATAAAGAACCTCACAGACTTTTCTTTTCAGGCTGGCTTCAAACCAGGACCCTCAGATCTCAGACTCCTGAATTGCTAGGATTACAGTTGTGAGCCACCCACACCTGGCTGAAATCTTTTTTTTTAACTTGAATGTTTTTTATAACTATTAGATATGGAGATTAGTAATCTCTGCTGCTCCCTTTTGTTCTTAGCTGTATTTTCTTTTTCTTAGCTCCTTCCTTAAATGATTCTTTATTTTTTATTTATTTATTTATTTTTATTTATTTATTTTTTGGTCAGGGGTCCTGAACTCTGGGCTTGGGCGCTATGCCTCAGCTCTTCAGCTCAAGGCAAGTGCTCTACTGCTTGAGTCACAGTGCCACTTCTGGTTTTCTAGTGGTTTATTGGAGATGTGAGTATCATGGACTTTCCTGCCCGGGCTGGCTTTGATCCACGATCCTCAGATCTCAGCCTCCTAAGTAGCTAGGATTACAGGTTTGAGCCACGGGCACCCAGCCTTAAACAATTCTTGTAGGAACTTCATTCATTAAGAATAGGGCCAAACTATGCAAGGCAGGATTGAACTGGAACAACTAGTTATGAGGAAAGAACTAGGCCTATTTACCCCCTAGCTGTTCCTTCTACTGTAATTACTAGTTTTGAAAAAGCAAAACACCTGGCCCCAAAACTAGGAACTGCCCGTTGCTTTAGGTCAAGAAATTGTTACAGGAGTACTTACGGTTTTAATTGTTTCAGGAATGTTTGTGACTTAGGAGCTTGCAAAATAAAATAACTGCGAAGTTCTTCTGTACACCACCTTGCTTGAATCTGCTCTAAAAGAATGCATTTTTTTAACCTTTATAAACCCTGAGCTATTTGAGTTTGGGACTGCTCATTCCCTAGATGAGTTAACCCTGGCTGATCAATTGAATAAACTATCTTTTAAGATACTGGTCAGCATCTGTGACTTTGTCCAGGGGGTGAGTCCACTTCATCTGGATGCCCCAGTGAGATCCTATTCTCGCCTGAACAGGACGACTCCTGTCATGACCTGACTCCTGTGTCAGGGGACTGGCCACATGGCCGCACTTAGTGGAAGGCCTTGAGAGACATTCCTCAGTCCCAGGTGCCCTTGCTCTGTGAAACCCATGAAATGAACTCTGGAGTTTGTTCTACCAGTAAATTTCTGCCTGTCATCATCATGTAAAAACATAAATGAGTTGTTTTAAACTCCCAAGAAAAGTCATCAAGTTTTGGTGTTAGCAAAAACTTGAAAATTAACTAAAGTTCTTCTTCAAAATAATGCAATAATCCTTTACATTTTTGAGAAGTCAGATAATTTGATTACAATGTGAACAGCTTAATGCATTAAAACACCAGATCTTTGGTTTTCTGTAATATCCAAGTTACTATTCACTGGCAGAAATTTCTTCTGTTGTCTGGCCTCAGTCCCTCCTGCTCTTAGAAATTTACTTTCTCCCCTGAACCCCCTTTTCCCTGGGAAAAGACTAGCCATGGGTACAAAACTGTGAAATCAGAAAACAAAACACAATTATTGATAAAGGGAAAAAACCTCCTGGTAAAGAAAAACCCCAGACAAAGGCTGACCAATAGTCAACTTTTGTCCTTTCCCCATCCTTGATAAAAAAGCAAAAGAACATCGCTCCCTTACTCAATTTTACCAAACTGGCAGCTTTTCAAAAGGCTATTGACAACCGAGGCTTATCACCAGGTGCATTAAAGAGCAGTTAGGAGCTTATAATAAAAATAATTTCTAAAGTAGTGTCAATAGCTTTGATAGTATTGATCATGCTGACCAAGTCAAGATTATGTTTTGCCTATGCTTCTGTGAGTCAAGGCTATGTTTCTGCCAAGTTTTGCTTCTATAACCTTGCTTGCTTGCCTTGGTAACAAGGCCTTCAGCCCGCCAATTGAAGACCACAGCTGAGTGGTCCCACTATGACTGACCTATTACAAATGATTACATATGATATTACCATAAAGAACAAATTAATTTAAAGGTCATATAACTGTAACCAATGAAAAATATGCCAAACCTGCCTTGCATGGCTTGTATATATAACTCTATCTAACCTACCCCTATAAAAACACATCCTACCCTGAGCTCAAGGCTGTTCCTACTTTCCCAGTGGTAGGAAGTGGTCCCATGTGGTGGTAATAAAGTTCCTAGCTCGGCAGAGCACAAAGAACAAATTAATTTAAAGGTTCTAATTGTAACCAATGAAAAATAGGCCAAACCTGCCTTGCATGGCTTGTATATATAAAACTCTATCTAACCTACCCCTATAAAAACACATCCTACCCTGAGCTCAAGGCTGTTCCTACTTTCCCAGTGGTAGGAAGTGGTCCCATGTGGTGGTAATAAAGTTCCTAGCTCGGCAGAGCACAAAGAACAAATTAATTTAAAGGTTCTAATTGTAACCAATGAAAAATAGGCCAAACCTGCCTTGCATGGCTTGTATATATAACTCTATCTAACCTACCCCTATAAAAACACATCCTACCCTGAGCTCAAGGCTGTTCCTACTTTCCCAGTGGAAGGAAGTGGTCCCATGTGGTAGTAATAAAGTTCCTAGCTCGGCAGAGAGTGTGCGGGCAGCCGAGATGCCAAAGCCGCCCAGGGTCTCCCAGCCCCCAGGCCCTCGCAACCCCCCCGGCCCCCGCAGGCCCCCGGGCACCGCCCCGACCCCGGAGCCCATGCGGCCCGCTGGGATGCTGCTCCGGCCCCGGCGGCCGCCACCGCTGGTGCTGCCGTCGCCGACCGATCCCATGGGCGAGATGCTGCCGCCAGCTGAGGACGCACCGGGGACCCCACCGCGGGCAGTGGCACTAGCCCTGAGGCAGGTGCTGCGCACTCCCGCAAAATGTCCTCGCTGCTACAAGTTCCTCAAGAACAAGGTGCCCAAGGCCACTGGCCAAGCGCCCGGGCCCTTGGACGCACAGATCCGCGAGCTCATGGGGCTGCTGGGCGACGATGGGCCGGACGAGCGCGCCCGTCGCCGCCCCGCGGGGCCGGGGTGCCCACAGCATGGCCGCCGCCCCGCCCCCTCCGCGCCCGCACCAGCCCTAGAGGAGCCAGGTAGGCAGGCGGCCGCGGGAGAGGGAAAGGGTCGGCAGGGCAGGGGGGGGGGGGAGGGTGATTGGGGCTGGAGGCTGGAAGGGGCGGCCGGGGCCGGAGGGTCAGAGGCCGGAGGGTGGGCGGCAGCACTGACCCTGCGCTCCCTCCCGCAGCTGCAGCATCGCCCTGGGCCCCTGCCAACCTCTTGCCTTCGGCCACCACACCATCGCTGAATGCTGCCCTGCTGCAGACGCTGACGCACCTGGGCAACATCGTGGGCATGCTGGGCCTGCTGCGAGACCAGCTGCTGACCCAGAACCAGCACGTGGAGCAGCTGCCTGGCTCCTTCGACCAGACCTTGTCCCTGGCCCTGGGCTTCATCCTGGGCAGCGTGGCCACCCTGGGCAAGCCGAGCTAGCCACCCCGCCACCCCCCCCCCAGCATTCAAGAAAGCCTTTTTGATAAAAATAATAATAATAATAAAGTTCCTAGCACTTTTATCTGGGTTTCGTGAAGTCTCTTTTGGATCCAGGATATAATAGATGTAGGCCCAAGTGAGATCCAGGACCCTGGGCCTTGAGTTCAGGGACTTTGGACTGGTGTCAGAAGAGCCACTCCCTAGGGGACAGCTGTGGAGAGAAGTTCCTAGCAGGAACTTAGAACTCAAAAGCCTCTAGAGGTAAGTTGAAAAGCCTGGCCAGGTATAGTGGAAGGGGCAGAAGGGGAGGTGGGATGCAGCAGAACTCCCAGCCATGGAGGAGTTTGGGATGTGCCTCTCCCCAGTGGAGGCAGATTAGGGTTCTTAACCTGGAGTCTGGCCTCACTTGGGTTCTTATTTGTTCTGTCTGTCTGTTGGAGGTGCCTTCTGCTGCTGTTTGCTTATGCCTGTCTGACCATTTGGTTTGTGTGGCCACCTATCTGTGTCTGTTTTAGTTGACATTTCTGTCTAAATGTCTGAGAACCACAAGCATGGAGAAAGGGATGAGATGGAGAATCTCCTGTTAAACCTATGTCTACAACCCTAACCCCAGATGTTGGAGAAACCTTGGGATGAGGTGGAGAATCTCCTGTCAAACTTAGTTCTCCACTCTGGTGCTGATAAAATTCCAAGGGGAAAGCTTATTTGGCCCAAGCAGGAAAAGTAAGAAACAACTTCTCTTTAAGCTAATTCTGAGATCACTGATATCTTGCTTTTTGTAGAAATGCACCAAACTTCTTTATCCATCACTTTTGGAAATGCTTTTAGAACCCTTTTCTTATTTTCAGGAAAAAGCCAGGGCATATGAGTACTGTTACCCAAGGTCATCTCTGCACCCTCTGCCAGGTAGATTGGCCCTCCCTTAATGTAAAATGGCTGCAGGAGAGCTCCTCTAAACTAACACCTCTCTTCTAGGTTCAGAGAGTTATTTTGGGGCTCTCAGTCACCGAAGTCAGGTACCCTAAACGCCAGAGCTCACCATTCTCTGAAAAAAAAAAAACCAGACAATTATTCAAGTTATTAGAATCTGTTATTTTTGTTCATTTGGACATCTCTGGGGGAATAAAAGTTCCAGCTCTGTCTGGGCCTGGTCATAGACCTGCTCTGTTTTGTCTGTGTTGCAGCAGTCAGGACGTGGGCATGGAAGGTTGCAAGACCTTACAAGCTTCAGGCTGCATTTTCCTGCAGAGGCAGCCGGAGGTGAGGGCATAGACAGTTTGAGCCTCGTTTGGACATTTGGCTTGTCCGAACAGTTAAAAAAATTGTAAAATGCTCTTGTCTAAAAAGAAAATTGGATAAAAGATAGGCTAGTTCAGTTTCAGGTGACTCCCACCTAGCCTTCCTCCAGCTGAAGGTATTCACAAGGCCAATTGGTAAAATGCATTGCTAGACAAGCAAGTCCTGGGTAAATGAAGCTCAGCAAAGTCACTTTGTTTTACAAATCTTAAATCTTTAGATCAAGATTCTGGACTGATTTTCATTTTTGTGCACTTTAAGTTTTGTATGAGTATGTTGGAACATGTTCAAGATGAAAATCAGCATGCTGTAAAAAAAAGAGTTTAAACTCTTAGGTCATCAGATTTGTATGCCAAATATCTTAAAGGATTATTGTATTGTTTTAAACAGGAAGTTTAGTTAAACTTTCTAAGAATTCTTTAATTTACAAATCAAAATCTGTATTTTAAAATTCGGTATTTTAAAATGCAAAGGTTGTTTACACTGTAATCAAGTTATCTGACTCAACAAAAAGGCATTGGCTGTTTGGGATTTAGTTCCCTCTGCTAAAACTTGGGGATACTATTAGAAATTTAAATATAAAGGTTTATTTAACACTGTCAAAGATTTTACCTGTTCTGTCTAAAACTTTACCTGTTCTGTCTGAAACTATTTCATTCAAGAATCAAGAAAAAAAAAGGGAAAAACTTAGACTCTAATAGAAGACCTGTCTTTTGAGGTGAGGGATGTAGAGGCAGACGTGCAGCTCAGCCAGTCATGCAGGGTGGGACAGGCCCTGGGGGGAGTCCACGCATGGTAGAAGTGGGCAAGCTGGCACAAAGGTAGTTCAACTAACCCTGAAGAGTTGGGTGCATGCACATTCCTTAGGAGGGGCTGTACGACCAATCTTTGTCCTGTCCCTTTCTTTTGCAGACAGACACAGGAAACATAATGGTAAAAATGAGTGATGTCATGATCTGATTGGTATTCCTAAAACTGCCACTTGGATGTATTAACTTTGAAAAAGCCTTAAAAATATGGTTAGAAAATTTATTAGTATATGATTTGCTTTCATTGATACTCTGCAATTGGATATGTTTTTTTAAAAGGCATATAGGTGGGCTGGGAAGGTGGGTCAGTGGTAGAGCACTTGCCTTGCATGCATGAGGCCCGGGCTCAGTTCTTTAGCACCACATAAGCAGAAAAGAAACAACCAGAAGAGGCACTGTGGCTCAAGTGGTACAGCTCTAGCCTTGAGCTGAAGACCTGAGGGACACCGCCTAGGCCCAGAGTTCAGGCCCACAACCAGACACCCCCCACCAAAAAAATAAAAAAGCATATAGGTGTTAAGTCTAGCTTCTTGGTACAGTACTGGTGATTAATTCTTGCATTAACAAAAAATGGTCATTTGAGTTCAAAAGTTTTTAATGTATATCTGTTTTAAAATGAGTAGCCAAGAGGAAATAGTGGTACATATCCTCAAGATTTCAAAGGAGTTTTCAAAATACAAATGAAAACTAAAGTAGAAAATGTTAAATCAGAGATTTATAAAAGGCTTAAATTAGGATTGGTAAGACTTTAGCCCACTTATTTCTTGGGCAGTTGTTTCTTCAAGGTTTGTTGTTGGGTGATTTAACTTTTGAGTTCCAGGTATATTTTAGATATGAGACCCTTGTCCGTTGTATGGCTAGTGAAGATCTTCTCCCAATCCGTGGGCTTTCTGTTGATCTTGCTAGCTATGTACTTTGCCATGCAGAAGCTCTGCAATTTCATGCAATCCCATTTGTCCAACCTTTCTTCGATTTGTTGTATTTCTAGGTCTCTGTTAGGAAAATTTTGGAGACCTGGGTTTCTCTTATTCCATCCTGTAATGTTTTCAGAGTGTCTGCTTTGACTCTGTGGTCTTTGATCCATTTGGAGCTGATTCTGATGCAGGATGATATATAAAGATCTAGCTTTAGTTTTCTATAAGTAGTTAACCAATTTTGCCAGCACCATTTACTGAAGAGGCTGTCTTTCATTCTATTTTTTTAGCCCTCTTATCGAAGATTACAAAGTTATAGGTATGTGGGTTCATTTCTTGGTTTTCAATTCTATTCCATGGGTCCTGAGATCTGTTCTTGAGCCAGTACCAAGCTGTTTTGATTTCTACAGCTTTGTAGTAGAGTTTGAAATTTGGTATTGATATTCCACTAGCAGTGTTCTTTGTGTTAAGGATCACTTTTGCTATTCATGGTCTTTTATTTTTCCATATGAATTTTTGGATTGCCTCTTTTATTTTCCTGAAGAATGAGGTTGGAATATTGATAGGTATCGCATTGAATTTTTAGATAGCCTTGGGAAGTATTGCGATTTTCATGATGTTGATCATTCCAATCTAGGAGCATGGGAGGTTTTTCCATTTTCTAATTTCTGTTTTGATTCCTTTTTCAAGTTTTTAAAGTGGGTTCCTCATAGACTCCACATAGACCTCCCCTGTGACCCAGCAATCCCACTTTTGGGCATTTAGTGGAATTATCACAAGCAAAGCCATACTAAAGCTACCAGCACAACTATGTTTATTGCAGCATTATTTACCATAGCAAATATATGGAACCAACCCAGATGATCCTCAGTAGATGAATGGATCAAGAAAATGTGGTATATATGCATAATGGAATTCTATGCCGCTATCAGAAAGAATAACATTGTCCCATTTGTTAGGAAATGGAAAGACTTGGAAAAAAATATATTAAATGAAGTAAGCCAGGCCTAAAGAAACATAGGTCCCATGGTTTCCCTTATTTTCAATAACTAGTACATGTCTGAGACAATCAGAAACAGTCAGATACGTTGATGTTAGGTTAAATGAACCCCAAGATAAGGACTCGAATAGTTTTTCTTTCTTGCTATTGTTTATAACATATTTATAAGATGATTTCTTTGTTGCTTTGTATGTCCCTCCCCCATGGCGGGGGCGGAGGGGTTGGAGGATGGGGAGGGTGGGAAGATATTGTAAGGGGAAAGAAAGGAGGAGGCAACAAATGTACTCATCACCTTGCCCATGTAATTGAAACCTCTACATATGGTATTTTCACAATAACAACAACAAAAAAAAATCCTTTGAACTTAAAAAGAAATTAGGATTGGATGGGCTGGGAATGTGGCTGGGCTGCGAAAGTGGCTTAGTGGTAGAGTGCTTGCCTAGCATGCATCAAATCCTGAGTTCAATTCCTCACTACCAGGTATTCAGAAAAAGCAGGAAGCGGTGCTAGCCTTGACCAAAAGAAGCTCAAGGACAATGCCTATGCCATGAGTTAAATCCCAAGGACTGGCAAAAAATGGAGATGAATTCCTGGTTATAAAGTTTGAAAGTTAAATTGTTAATATTTTTCTCAAAGTGCAAAAAGGAAAAATTAGGATTACCAAAATAATTGCTTAATTGCTATTTCAGTTTGCTCTTATAGTTTTTTTTTTTTTTTTTTTTTTTGTAACAGTTCCAGCAGGCCCACACAAAGGAGTAAGGATTCTTACAAGTTTGTCAGATATAACTTTCGGCCCTTAATAAGTTCGAGGTAGACCATGCTTTAAAAAACGATTTCTAAAGACCATCTTTGTTTCTTTTAATTGGAGTAAACATGGCCTTTTGTTTAGACTTGTTGATCTGAGAACTGTGGTTCAAATCCAGCCTGGGCAGAGAAAGGTCCCTGTGAGATTATCTCTAATTGGTCAACAGAAGAGTTGTTTGGGGGCTCAAATTGGCAGAGTGCTAGCCTTGAACTCAGGGCCTGAGCGCTATCGCTCATCTCTCCAGCTGAAGTCCAGTGATTAAGGAAAATGCCAAGGTGTGTGTATCCCAGCATGGAGAAAGACACTCCTGGGACCCTGGCAATGATGAAACATCCAGAGGCAGTTACAAGCCACTGCTCAGATGGCAGAGATGGTATCAGATCCTGTTTGGCCTTTCAAAAATTGAAGGACTAGGAAGGTGGCTCAGTGGTAGAGCGTTTGCCTTGCATGCATGAGGCCCTGGGTTCGATTCCTCAGCACCACATAAGAAAAAAGAAAAAAGAGGGAAGTGGCACTGTGGCTCAAATGGTAGAGCACCAGCCTTGAGCTGAAGAGCTGAGGGACAGCACCCAGGCCCAGATTTCAGGCCCCACGACTGGACCCCCCCCCCAAAGAAATTGATCAGAGCCAGGAAGTCATGAGAAAGTAAATTGTAATCATGCCTTTCTAAATGTTTGTCTGCTTCATAATTGGGCAAGAATGTGCCAGTCATCTAAGTGGGTTATAAAATGTGTGGGATAGTTTAAATTCCCAAATTAGGGCTTTGAGCAGATACAGGGCATAACTGTTGGAGACTTCTTAAATTACAGGAGGGGTTCATTTTACCTAACATCATCTTATCTGATCTTTTCAGCTTGTCTCAGACATATACTAGTTATTGCAAATAAGGGAAACCATGGTCAAGAGCTACAGTAACTCCATTTTAAGATCAAACCTCCTGAGCTGTGCTGCCCTCAGAGTAACCCCCAAAGAGAAAGTTCTCAGACAAACCCCAGGTTGCCACCAACCCTGCCCATCCTTAAGGAAAAGAACAGTTCCCTAAGTATTCCATCAGAAAAAGGCAAGTGTGGTCAGGGTGGACTTAAACCCCCTGAACTTGTGGACTTGCTTTTGTGGAAACCCCCTAAACTTGTTTGTTCAGATACTATAAAAGCTGTTCTAATTTTGTGCTCGGGGCCTCTTAGCATCACCGGTTACCAAGTGTGCAGAGGACCAAGCTCGAGCTTTCAATAAACGACTCTTTGCTGTTTGCAAAGAGCCTGGTGGTCTGTGAGGGACACCCAAAATCGGGTACTTCAATGGGATCTATGTTTCTTTGGCCCAGCTTACTTCACTAGATAAGGACACAAGTGGTTTTTTCTTTCTTGCTATTGTTTCTAACATATTTATAAGGTGATAGTTTTGTTGCATTGTATGTCTCTTCCCCCACAGTATAAGCCCTGTTTTCACTGTATTTGATGTTGGTATATTTTGGGGAGGGGAAAGGAAAAAAAACAAATTGTTTAACTAGGGATACAGGTGGACCTATTGCAACAATGAGATGTGCAAAATCCTATGTTGAAAAGCAAACTTTACAACTTTGGCACCGGGGGTGAGGGTATAGTGGTGGAGATGGGAGTGAAGGGATGGTAGGGGAAAACCAAAGGAGGAGGCAACAATGCTTGATAAGAAATGTACTCATTACCTTGCTTGTGTAATTGTAGCCCCTCTGTATTGCATTTTCACAATAAAAATTATTTATATATATGTGTATATATATATATATATATATATATATATATATATATATAAATTAAAAAATTGCAGAAGGTAACAGCCCAGGGAAAAATTCAGATCTCTTACAGAAAAAACTTCAATGACTTAATGTACATAAGAAAAAAAGTGGGGAATGAGATAAGGAGGTCAGATCTGACTGGTGCCATATTGGCCACATGGTGGATGATAGGGTCTCGTATCTTGTCTTCATGCCGGGGGAAGGAAAATGCCTCCATCATCATCTGACTCCCAGGTGATGGATATTCCAAGATCCCTGGAGGCAGGGGTGAGCACTTGGCTGATAGAAATTACCAGTCCCAGGCACTGGACTGGCAGATTTAGTAACCTGTGGACCTGTCCCCTGCTGAGACCCTATTTAGGCCCAGCCCAGCCACCATTATGTCATGCCACATGTGTCACTGTGGTCATGTCTTGTCTTCTGACTCATCTCCAGTCATCATGGCATCACAATTCAACTCTCCATTGGAGTTGAATTGGTTTGTTGGCATTTTTGTTCTTTCTTTCCTCTCTAGACTGTTTCCTAACCGTGTTTTGTGTGTTTGGGGGCTTCAGGCCTTTGTAAAAATGGGTGGCCAGCAGCCTGCTAACTGTGCAATAAAGACTCCAATATTCCATCTACCTAAATGTGGCTTCTAGGATGCTTTACATCCGGCGTAGTTACCTATTTTCTAACAAAGATAAAGTGAAATCTTTTGAGTGTCCACAATTATTTTGGGAAATTTTCCTAGAATTAGTAGACTAAGTGCTGGTGTTTTAGTCATAAAATAGAATGAGGTAATTTGATATGGTAGGAATGGGGCGTAGACTAACACTTACCATGTATGCAATGTTATACTAGTAATTCCAACTCTGAAGACTTCAATATCATCATCTGATAATTAAAAATAAAAGTAGTTCTAATTTATTTAATTATTTTGAGGATTAAATTAGATAACCTTGGAAAAACAATCAACATTTGCTACTTTCTACCTGTTATTTTATCATGTGATGAATTCTAACATTTTTCATGTGATATTTATATTGTGTCTATTTAGGATATACAATGTGATGTATTGATATTCATTGCTTTGTTCACTTTCCTGTCATTATGAGGAAAAAACCTGCAAAGAAAATTTCTGAAGAGGAAACTATTATATTTTCTCATGGTTTAAGAGAATGCAGTTTAAGATCAGATGTCTCCATTGTTTTTAATTGTATTTAATTAAATAGTGGTACGAAGGAATTTCCATTCAACAAATCAGTTTATAAGTACAAGAGATGTTTACATTACATTCCCACATCCTTCCAAAGCTCACCCCATTTTCATTTTTTCTAGATTCATACTATCCGCATTGAATATTATGCCTTCACCCTCTTCCTCTATAACTCTCTTTATTCCTTCCCTTTGACTTCCCTTCACAACTTCCAAGTGATAGTTTCCTGGTATTCATTTTGTTAGATTAAAAGTTCAATTTTATAAGAAATTACACTTCTTAAATACTCCTCTGAAAAGAGAATGCTTTGGTTAATTCTGTTGTGAAAAGTTGTGTAATACTTTTGCCTAAAGGTCTAGCTTCCAAATAAGCGACAGAACATGGTTCCTTTGTGTGTCTGGTTCTGGTTTACTTTACTTAACATATTTTTAGATCTATCCATTTCTTTGCAAATGATGTAACAGTCTTCATATTGGATGGGTGCCATCCAATTGTGGATATGTGCCACACTTCTCTAACCATGCCTCTGCCAAAGGATATCTTGTCTGTTTCCATAACTTTGCTAAGGGGAATAATGCAACAGTGAACATGATTGTGAAAGTGATTGTACTGTAAATTTTAGTGAAAATAATGTAGAGAGGGGTTACAATTACATGGACAAGATAGTGAGTACTTTTCTTATCAAGCATTGTTGCCTTCTCCTTTGTTTATCCTTCCCATCACTTCCCAGCCACCCCCTGCCCCGCAACCCCAACCGATTCTCCCCAACCACCCACCAAAGTTGTAAAGTTCATTTTCTACATGACAACTTGTTCTTCTCATTGTTGCAACGGGTCCACCAGTATTCTTATTTAAACGACTTGTTTTTCCACTTCCTCTCCACAAATTATCCAACATCAAATACAGTGAAAGCAGGGGTTATATTGTGGGGGAGGGACATAGAAAGCAACAAAGAAATAATCTTATAAATACTTTAGATACAAATGCATGAAAGAAAAAAACATTTAAATACGTATCTTAGGGTTCATTTTCCTAACATTACATTATCTGATCTTTTCTTCTTGACTCATATATATACTAGCTATTGCAAATAAGGGAAACCATGGGACCTATGTTTCTTTGGGCTTGGCTTACTTCACTTAATATAATTTTTTCCTAGCCTTTCCATTTCCTCACAAATGGGGAAATGTCATTCTTTCTGATTGAGGCATAGAATTCCATTGTTTATATATACCATATTTTCTTGATCCATTCATCTACTGAGGATCATCTGGGTTGGTTCCATATCTTAGCTGTGGTAAATAATGCTGCAATAAACATAGTTGTGCTGTTGGCTTTAGTGTGGTCTTGTTCGTAAACATTTGGGTAAATGCCCAAAAGTGGGATTGCTGGGTCATAGGGGAGCTCTATGTGGAGTCTTTTGAGGAACCTCCATACTACTTTCCAAAGTGGTTGAACAAGTTTACACTCCCACCAACAATGCAGTAAGGTTCCCTTCTGTCCACATCCCCTCTAGCATCTGTTGTTATTAGAGTTCTTGATTTTTGCCATTCTAACTGGAGTGAGGTGGTACCTCAATGTTGTTTTGATTTGCATTTCTTTTATGGCTAGGGAGGTTGAGCATTTCTTCCTGTGTCTATTGGCCATCCTTCTTTCTTCTTCAGAGAAGTTTCTCTTTAAGTCATTTGCCCAGTTATTTATTGGGCAGTTGTTTCTTTGAGGATTTGTTGTTGGGGGATGTAATTTTTTGAGTTGCAAGCATATTTTAGATATGAAACCCTTTTCCGTTGTATGGCTAGTGAAGATCTTCTCCCAATCTGTGGGCTTTCTATTGATCTTGCTAGCTATGTCCTTTGCCATGCAGAAGCTCTGCAACTTCCTGAAATCCCATTTGTCCAACCTTTCTTAGTTTGTTGTGTTTCCGGATCTCTATCAAGAAAACTTGGCCTGTGCAAAGGAGACCTAGGGTTTCTCCTATTCCATCCTGTAATGTTTTCAGAGTGTCTGCTTTTACTCCGAGAGCTCACACCAATACTCCTCCAACATTTCAGTGGAATTGAAAGAGAAAGTTCACTACTGAACACATTCTATGAAGCCATCATCACCCTCATCCCAAAACAAGGCAGGGACTCATCAAAAAAGAGAACTATAGACCCGTTTCTTTGATGAACATTGATGAAAACTTCTCAACAAAATTTTGGCCAATCGGCTTCAGCAATTCATCCAAAAAATCATACACCATGATCAAACAGGATTCATTTCATTTCAGGGATGCAAAGCTGGTTCAATATACACAAATCAATTAATATTATTCATCACATCAACAGGAGCAAGGATAAGAACCACATGGTTATCTCAAGAGATGCAGAAAAAGCATTCGACAAGATACAACACCCCTTTATTATGAAGGTTTTGGAAAAATTAGGAATACATGGAACATTCCTCAATACAATAAAGGCTGTATATGACAAACCTACAACCACCATTATACTTAATGGTGAAAAACTAAAGCCATTTCCTTCTAACTCAGGAACAAGACAAGGATGTCCCCTCTCTCTGCTTCTCTTCAATTTAGTGTTAGAATGCATAGCTACAGCAATAAGACAAGATGCAGACATAAAGGGGATCCAAATAGGGAAAGAAGAAATAAAACTCTCCCTCTTTGCAGATGACATGATCTTGTATCTAAAGAATCCCATAGACTCCACTCCCATATTACTCAAGCTGATTCAAAAGTTTGGCAAAGTAGCAGGGTACAAAATTAACGCCCCCAAATCAATGGCTTTTCTATATGCCAACAATGAGTAAAGGGGGGCTGAATTAAGAAAGCAACTCCAATTGTAATAGCCCCACAAAAAATAATATACCTAGGAATTAACTTAACCAAAGAAGTGAAGGACCTCTATGATGAAAACTTTAAAAACTTGAAAAAGGAAATCGAACAGAAGTTAGAAAATGGAAAAAACTCCCGTGCTCCTGGATTGGAAAGATTAACATTGTGAAAATGGCAATACTTCCCAAGGCTATCTACAAATTCAATGTGATACCTATCAAAATTCCAACCTTATTCTTCAAGGAAATAGAAGAAACAATCCAAAAATTCATATGGAACAATAAAAGACCCCGAATAGCAAAAACGCTCCTCAATGGAAAGATCACTGCTGGAGGAATATCAATACCAAATTTCAAACTCTATTATAAAGCCATAGTAATCAAAACAGCTTGGTACTGGCACAGGAACAGACCTCAGGACCAATGGAATAGAATTGAAAACCCAGAAATGAACCTACAGACCTATAGCCATCTAATCTTTGATAAGGGAGCTAAAAAAATAGAATGGAAGAAAGACAGCCTCTTCAGTAAATGGTGCTGGCAAAATTGGTTAACTACTTGTAGAATACTAAAGTTAGATCCTTATATATCACCCTGCACCAGAATCAACTCCAAAGGGATCTAACTTTTTGGAAGAATTCATGACTATCTTTCTGGGAGCAATCCTCTAGCCAATTTTCCAGAAAAGCACATCACTCCCTCCATCTCCATCACAACTTTTTGCAACTCCTCAAAAACACAACTACAACCTACAGGTCTCAATAAGCAAAAAACACTGTGCCCATATTCTTTCAATACATTTTGTCATAAGTTTACACAAAATGTAGTGATAACCTTCTATGTACTTTCTTAATGTGGGAATGAGGGACGTGTCAATAGAGTAAAAGTAAGAAAAATGCAATTTAATTAGCTATTAGAATATTTACAATCATTTTCAGATCTAACTCATAACCTCACTTACTATTATTTTAATCTTTATGTCATTACTTCATCTATCCCCTAAATTATAACAGGTGATTAAAATACAAAGGCAAAAAAGTGTGGTTTGATTTTGACACTCATATCTGAGGATGCACAGTATGGATAAATAAATGGATTAGAATTAATAGCCAATATCAATTTTGTTAAATTAAAGATGGTTTTTCCCAAACTGATTCTCACAATTCATATTCCAGTCAAAAACAAGTAACATGTGACAATTCCCTTTGTTTTCGTCCAGTCGTGGGCCTGAACTCTGGGCCTGGACTCTGTCCCTCAGCTCTTCAGCTCAAGGATAGCACTGAACCACTTGAGCCACAGCACCACTTATGGCTTTTTTCTTTTTGCCTAGGTGGTGCTGAGGAATCGAACCCAGGGCTTCAAGCATGAAAGGCAAGCCCTCTAACACTGAGCCACCGTCCCAGCCCCTCCTGATTATGGTTTGTTTCCATTTTATTTTATAATCAAGGATGATTTCATAAATTTATTGTAGATACACAAATATGTTTAAATATTTCTATTTGTATGCATTGATATATACATACACACATATATTGTGAAGTTTATAATGATAATTTATACATTCTGTAACTGTACAATTTACTAAATTATTAAAAATATCGACGGATCATGCCTGAAATCCTGGTTACTCGTGAGGCTGAGACCTGATAATCATGGTTTGAAGCCATCCTTGGCAGGAAAGTCCATGAGCCTCTTATCTCCAAACAACTACCAGAAAATCAAAATTGGAACTGCGGCTCAAATTTGTTGAGTGGTAGCCTTGACAGAAAAAGCTCAGGGACATCACCCAGGCTCTTAGTTCAAGAACTACAATCTGCCAAAGAATATCTATTTAATTTACACCTGTGTAAGTAGAGTATTTCCATCACCCAAATGCACATCCATGTTCATTTGCAAGGTAACTCTGTTATGTCTGGAGTACCACATAACATTATCACCTAAGTAGAAAGCATTGCAAGGTGGGTTCACTCTATCTCATTGATTTTTCTCCAGTTAAAAACTCAAATCTTACAATTATTCCAATTATTTAAAATCATAGCTTTTTTCTTTAATACTCATAATATTAGAGTTTGAATTGAGTGACTTGTGTCTCCTAAATGGGTGTTCTTACCACTTTGTCATGCCACCAGCCCTAAATTATCCTGATTAATTTTCAGATAGAATCTGGCTTCCTACTTGTGTATGATCTTGAGCTCAGTCCACTTTATGTTATTCTTCCTGGAATTTAGGATAACAGGTCTTGGCATTGTGTACAGATCTTTCTGTCCAGTCGGGGCTTTAACCACTATCCTCACAACAGTACACTCCCACATAGTCAGGAGTTTCATAAGCTTATCATAGCTGATTTTTCAAAAAATTTTGCATTTCCTGCAGGTTCTTGAGTATTGAATTAATTTGTGTTTTCTTGGTTTGTTTTGTTTCATTTGAATGTATGTGTTGAGTTGTTCCTCATTTTTCCTTTTGTTTCTTTCACTCAAGTTCTTACCTAAAGTGCTGAGAAACCAATTCTTCTTCTCAATATAGTCAAGGTGAACATTATTTACTCCAAGGCAATTTCAGTAATATTTAAACACCTTCATATCTATGAATGGTATATGAATGCTTAGTGCTGAGAAGAGTCTTTTTATTTTCACAGCAGTCTTTGACATACACAGACAGATCATAAATTATATAAAGATAATAAAACTACAGATGCTTGTCAGGAGGAGAAAAACCTATTATTAATTGTTTGACAGAGGCTTCCCCTCTAGTGAAAGAAATATGCTGCTTGATGCAGGATTTCACACAGTCATATTGCTAGGAAGAACCTTAAACAAGCATCTAACACTGAAGAGTTTAGGGAGATGAATTGACCTCCTGAACAATTGACTTTTGGGTGAAATGAAAGCAGGTTTCCAAAAAGAGAGCAGACTTTAGAGAAACATGATGAGTTGTATGTAAATAGGTGCTTAGCTGATTTTGTTAATTGGTGAACTAATACAGGGAAATAAAGTACAGCAAGGAGAAAAAATAAAGAACTCTGTATTGAAATACTCATTTGTGTGTGTGTGTGAGAGAGAGAGAGAGTGTGTGTGTGTGTGCACACTCGTGCCTGTACAAACACGCACATGTGCATGTGCTCATGGATGCATTCATCATTCCCGAGGCTTGATAGTGCCTGGGCACTATCCCTAAGCTTCTGTGCCCAAGGATAGTGGTCTACCACTTGAGCTACTGCTACACTTCTGGATTTATGGAGATAATTGCATGTATTTTCATGATTGGACTGGCTTTGAACAGTGGTATTCAGATCTCAGCCTCCTGAGTAGCTAGCTAAGCTGATTCAGCCTCTGAGTAGCTAGTTAAAATTCTGCCTGTTGGGGCTGGGAAGGTGGCTCAGTGGTAGAGCGCTTGCCTTGCATGCTCAAGGCCCTGGGTTCGATTCCTCAGCACCACGTAAGCAAAAAGAAAAAGCCGGAAGTGGAGCTGTGGCTCAAGTGGTAGAGCGCTAGCCTTGAGCTGAAGAGCTCAGGGACAGCGCCCAGGCCCAGGCCCCACGACCGGACCCAAAAAAAAAAAAAGAAAAAAAAATTCTGCCTGTCTTCTATGCTTCACTGCTCTTTTATTCTTTTTCTGAGGTAATCACAAGCCTAAGTCATATATATGTCTAATTTCTTTAAAAATACTGTCACTGCTTGGCACCAGGGGCTCCTATCTGTACTCTTAACTACTTAGGAGATTTGAGAACAGAACCCAGGCCAAATTTTAATGGACTTCCTTCTCAATCTATAGCTGGGTGCATTGGATCATTTCCACCATCCTGCACTATCTAGAGACTAAGATTGGAAGGACTGCGGATCTAGGCCAGCCAAGGTAGGAAACTAGACAAGTTGTTGTGCAACTCTGATGCCATTGATGATGGGAAGGCTAAAAGGACAGATCAAGTGCATGTTCTTGTGGAAAGAGAACCCCTATCCTAAAATTAACCACTGATATGATGACAGCCTAGCAAGAACAATACCCCAAATTGAAATCCCCACAATTTCCCACAACCAGAATAAGTATATACATTAACATCCAAAAACATAGTACAATATGTTGTTTGCTTCAATATTATCTTTATCTGATTATCATATGATGTGACAGAATAGTTTCTTCATTAAATTTACAATATATTTAAAAAGACCTAGAAAATTCTTTCTTGCTTATGTTCAAACGAATGGCAAATTGCCTCATTTTTACATATTTGACTACCACTAAAAATTCATCCAATGATTATTATAGTAATATATTCTGGTTTATTACTTTACTATGTAACAGTTTTTAAACTTTTTGCTTCTATGAAGTTTAAGTATTTAAATGTATCATTGAAATATATTCCTTGGGTACTTGGGGCAGATTTTTATAAAGATTTTAAAAAATGGCTTCTAAGAACGCTTAATAGGTATACTATTTGATTTATTTTAATTTCAATTTAATTTTATTGTAATGGTAATGTACAGAAGGGTTACAGTTACTTAAGTAAGTTAATGAGTATATTTCTTATGGAAGGAACATTGTAATCCGCGACATCGATTTTTTTTTTTTTTGTATACTCAAAAACAGCTTTTGCCGTTGCTATTGATCAGTGGGTCCTTTTGCTTTCTTTGTTCATGCATTTTTATTATAAAATTGATATACAGAGGGTTTACAGTTACTTCAGTTAACTACAGAGTAAACTTCATTTTGTATTTGAAATTTCAAAATTTGAACCTAATTACTTATTTTCTTTTCTATCGTTAAGGAAATTTTTTTTGAGAGTTGTAGGAGTAGTTAATTTAATTTTGCATGATTTCTACACATGTAATTTATTCAGATCCATATATTTTGCTTTAAAAATATTTAATATGTGAATATTTAAAATTATTTTCTTAATTTTTATACGGTTGGTGAATTTAAATAAATTTATTTTCTTAAAGTTCTAAACATATTTTTCCAGGTAACAAATAACTACTGTTTTTTCAAGAAGCACACTTTATTAAGAAAGGATTCATTACCTGGTCACTTTATTGTAAATATTTGAACTTGAATATAAAAAAAAGTTTGAACTGGGCATGGCGATTTGTGGCTTCCATTTTCTAGCTATGGTAGAAAATGCAAATAGGGTTTGTAATTTGGGAGAGCCTGAGAAACTATGAGACCTTTTAAAAATATCCAGGGTGAAATGATTAGAGATATAGAGCATCTAGTTATCATATTCTAAATCTTGAGTTTAAACACCAGTAACATCAATATTTTGTCAAAATATAAGGATACATGTTTCAAAATGTTTATTTAAAACTTGTTTGCAAAGGTTCTCCTGTCTTCTATTTCTTAATTTTCAATTTACTTAATTTATAGAAATCGAAGTATATGGTGACTATTTTATTTCTATGAAACTTTTAAATAGTACGAGCCATATTATTATATATATTAACCTATTTTTACTATTTGTGATAATTTCCTCTGTTTAATATGATATAATATCAAGATTCCAAATGTGTGTATGTGGGGGGGTGTATCTGTGTGTGTTTATGTGGTTTGTGTGTGTATGTGCTTTGTGTGTACTTTGTAATGCTTGGGAGATCACACCATTGTTTCACTTATGCTAGGCCAAGCTTTTACCACTGAACTGTACTGTCCAGCTATAATTTAAGTAGTGTTTTAAATTATAACTTTTAAAATTTCATTCCTAGTATTTTTTTTAATTATATATGATAAAATGTGATCCATATTCTATCCACGTCAGCAATTTTCATTATTATTTTATTGTTATTTAGAATATTTCCACTGCCTTTCTACTTCCAAACTCTTGTGTTTGTTATTGATAAAGGTTTTACATTCCTTTTTTTCTCTCTTCATTCTTTTTGCCTTTATAGTTTACCTATTCTTTCCCTTATTTCTTTGGAAATTAATTATCATATTCCTATTACAATTTCTTTACAATGCTTTATTTTTTCCCACCTTCTCTGACTCAGTCCACACTGTTAGGTGGATTAAAAAGAATCTTGATTCAGGACACTTTGATTATTTTCTTCCTTTTCTTCTCTTAAGTCTTTATGTTTGTTGAAACACAATAAAAATGACATACTGCTCCTATGTGGTCCATCATCCTATCCCCTCCAACTCTCGTCTGTAGTACAGCTCAAGTCGTTATTATTAAGCTTTATTATGCTACAACGTTATCTAAATCTTAACTCATTCCTAAATTAATTTTAGTTGCTTCAAACATTCTCTAAAGACATTTTTCTATATAATATATCTGGGCCTTGTGTTTTCACAAGGTGCAGAATATGGGTGACTATCAAACATCTAGATATCTCTGTATAATATTGGTCCTCCTGCTCAATAAACTTATGTATAAATTCAGAGAATACAGGTCAGTCAGAACAATCTTGTAAAAATTTTGAAAAAACACACTATCGAGGATGTATGCTAGACCAATTCCTGTAACTTAATTTTATATCTATTTTAATGTCTGTTCTAAAATTTACAGCATTTCTATTTGAAGAAATGTTAAGTTTGTGTAAATTAGGCTTGGAAAACCTATGATTGTACCATTCACTTCCAAAGCACTAAAATGTATACAATAAAAGGAGATAATATATTGCATGTGAATTTTATGTCAGAAAAAAACTATCGTTTAATATACTTCACACAAATTGCAGAATACCTAAAAGGATGTTTTTTTGGTGTTGGGTAAAAACTTTTCGTAAACTATAGCTTTTAAAACAAAGATGTGATTTCTGTTTATTTTTAGGTTTTTTATCTGTTTTTTTTTTTTAGTTTACACAGAGATAACTCAATCAAAAACTGTATGTGATAACTGGAATAACTAGGAATTATGCATCACTTATAAGTAATTGATAACATTTTCTGGAAGAAACTTTTAGCAAATGAGAGGAGACCCAAATCTATGCATCTGCATTTTATGAAAGCCATATGTTACTTTCTCAATCCAATTGCTTTTCTCTACTTTGCTAAGAAAAAAAGTATTCTCAAGATAAGAGCCAAAAGCAGTGAATATATACAAAATAAACAATCATCTTGATTTATTTGTGAAAATAACAAATGAAATAAAACAATTCCAGTTAAGGGACTCCAATATTAGTATCTATGAAGATGTTCCTGAATGCCAACATCCATTGAAATTTTGGAATTTTAATTTCTACCAACATATGAACCCTTGAACAACAAAACAAATGTAGTCTTAAAGCAAACAGGCCTTGGAATAATTTTCTTAATTGTTTTGAAATTACAAAAGAATTGATACCATTAAGAAAATGATCCTTTCCTATGGAAATCATTTAAAAATGTTTATCACTTATTATAATTCAAATACCAAACAAGAGTATTTTTATATAATCATTACAAATATAATTTAATGGTAAAAAAGAATAAAAGACCAGTCTCAATATATTATCATTATTCTTAATTTGTAATTATTACCTAAATATCTTGAAATATCTAAATAGTCATGTCTTTAACATAGTTGTAAATATTCTATACATTTTACTTAACATTTTCCAGGGGCATGTATTCATGTCTCTAAAAAATTGTTTGCATAGGGGCTGGGAAGGTGGCTCAGTGGTAGAGCACTTGCCTTGCATGCATGAGGCCCTGGGTTCGATTTCTCAGCACCACATAAGCAAAAAGAAAAAAGCCGGAAGTGGAGCTGTGGCCCAAGTGGTAGAGCGCTAGCCTTGAGCTGAAGAGCTGAGGGACAGCTCCCAGGCCCAGAGGTCAGGCCCCATGATCAGACCAAAAAAAAAAAGTTCACAGCAGTTAAAAGATGCTTTTGTGAAATTAATGTGATATATTTTGTTGTTGTAGTTTGTAAAGTCTGGGTATTGTCCCTAAGCATTTTTATGCTCAAAGCCAGCACTCTACTTTTCTCTCTGGGCTATTTTTGAACACAATTCTAAGATCTCATTACCCAGAATACCTGGAATAATAGGCGTGAGTCACTGGCATTTTGTTTGATGTATTTTGTAAATTTTAATTATGTTTTAAGATTTTTGTTTCACTATAATGTACAATGTTCTACACATATATTTTGATATATGTATATATTTCTGATGACAAATAATCTCTAAAAATGTGTATCTTTCTATACATAATATATATATATATACATATTTCTGAAGAAAGACTTCTTTATAACTTTTATGCTACTATTTTTGACTTTATCTTTCCAAAGATATAGTCTACTTTTCCAAAATTTTCCTAGCAATAAATCACTAATATTTCAATAGAATGTAGTTTATTACTTTCAAGGAAATTTAAGATATACACATGATATTGTAGTAACATTTATATTATATTACATGAAATAATTCTGTTCAAACTTAAAAATTTGTGTGAAGTGGAGGGGAGAGAGGAAGTTATATCATACTGGTTAGGAATTTGCAATACTTCAAAAATCTATTCCATAATTTGTCTTATGCACATAGTCAAACTACTTCTTATGGTTTCGTTTTTTGTTTCTTTATTTGCTCAAAATTTTAATATGGATTCAACCACAGTGGTAACATTAAAATTATTAACCAAAACACATAGATTCATAGATTCATAACCAAAAATCATAGATACATATCAGACTTTCAAAAGTTAGCACTTATGATGCTAATAATAATTTTGGTGAAGATGATGATGACCACAGTGTATCCTGATAATGACAATGTTGTGATTGAAAAGAAAAACACTTTACTGAGAAAATTTTGATAATTCATCTTATCTAATGGGCAGAGGCAGAGTGGTAAGAAGAAATCTAAAGTGCTTCCACAATATACATATATATATATATATATATATATATATATATATATATATATCACTAATATAGCTGACAGCTATATTAGTGATATATTTAGCAATAAGGACCACAGGTGGAAATGATTGATTTAGGGGAAAAAACTCTCTGATATTTCTAAAATTTATATTAAACAGATACAAAATAGGTCTGTTTAGACATCATCAAAATGTGTACAGCCAGGAATATGAAAAACAATAATAAAATTGGGGGTATTATTGAAGGGAAGAGAAAAAGGAAATTCAGACACAAGTGTGAGCAATGTGAGCAACAGTGTGGACAAGATTGGAAGAAAGCAATAAATAAGGAAACAAAAAAGTAATAAAAGATTTTCAGAAGTAAAGGAAGGAAAGAATTTGCAGGAAGATATTCAAGGAAATATGCCACCTGGATTTGAAAAGTAAGAGGACATAGACAAGTTCAATAAGAACCGAGTTTTGGTGAAGTCATATTGATAAAATTTTTGAAATATGAATGTGAAGCCATAAAATTCTGGATCCATGAGTTCAACATATCCTGTTGATTTTAAATGTTGGGAACAAACACTTTCATCCTGACCTTAGAAGAATTATACAGGGGGCATGATAGGATGGGAAGCGGAAACAAAGGAGTAAGATACAATTCTTGATAAGAAATGTACTCATTATCTTGTCCGTGTAATTGTAAGCCCTCTGTACAGTATTTTCACAATAAAAAACAATGGAAAAAAAAAAAAGAAGCATCCCTCATGTCAATTATGGTGCCTTTTTGGTAGTTTATAGAATTTGGAAGGCACAGTTAGGCCTGTTCTTTTCCAACGGATACACCCAACACTACCAAAAAAGAACAACAACAAAAAAGAATTATACAGATACAATTGTTCTGAACTTTACTTAGAGGTATTCTGTATAAATTTTTAATTGTGAAAATGCTGTACAGAGGGGTTACAATTACATGGGAAAGATAAGGAGTACATGTCTTATCAAGCAATGTTGCCTCCTCCTTTGTTTCTCCTTGCCATCCCTTCTCATATCCCCCCCCTAAAGTTTGTAAAATTCATTTTTGAATATTTTTGGGGGGAGGTCTGGTCGTGGGGCCTGAACTCTGGGCCTGGGCGCTGTCCTTCACTTCTTCAGCTCAAGGCTAGTGCTCTACCACTTGGGCCATAACACCACTTCTGGCTTTTTTTCTTTTGGCATATGTGGTGCTGGGGAATTGAACCCAGGGCCTCATGCATGCAAGGTAAGGACTCTACCACTGAGCCACCTTCCCAGCCCCATTGTTTTTGGATATTTTTGAAGCCTTTGTTTAGCCAGGAGTTTATACATTGAACTATAACTCAGACAAACCTAACTTGTCCTACAGTTCCAATTCTTGGCCCATGTATCCACATCTGTTTGGGATATTATTGAAATATCTTTAGATATGATTGGATATCTTATCAGCCTATTCATAATAAATGTCGGACAAGTAACACTAAGTATTAGGTTGAACATACAGCTTTACTGATGTGATTGAAGATTCTCCGAATTGATTCTTCTTTAGAATAGAAAATTCCTCAATAGCCATTGAAACATCATAACTGCCATGTAGTCTATTTTAAACTCTAGTTCTTATTAGGGATATTTCTATGTTGAAATAGCCCTATCAATCAACCTACCACAAATTCAAGTGCTCTTATAAACTTCAAGCTTTATTGAATAGAAGAGTTCAGATATTACCCTCACCACTAGGATTAAATGCCTAAAAAGATAAGACATTTTGCTTTAGTGCCTTTCTTTCATTTTCTCATACCCATTTTCAAGTAGGGAAGGATGATGATATAACAATAATACAATGGTAACTTGTATTAACACAACATGTAGGATCTAGTGTAAATTCAGATGCTTACTAATTAGCTCCAGATTTTGTGGATATTTATATTTCTACAGGGAAAACTAATGAGCTCCAAGAAAATGTCCCTAAGGAGCCTTTCAATTCTAATATCACTGTTCGTCTCAAAATGCTTTAAATTCTACATCCTCTACTGTGGGTGTAGGGTTATACTGTGCAACTTTTCTCCTCAGAGAGTGAGTACTGCCCTATTGCTTAACATGGACAAAGTACCTTCATACATAGACTGGGTGTGTGCAAACAAGTAGTGGTAGTTAAACAATGTTCTTAGCAGTTTGTAAAGATGAAATGGAAATAGAGCAACTATGAACTCAAAAGGAATGTGCAAAAAAGACAAAAGCACAAAGTAGAATGTGCCAAGGAAATGCAGAAGTGTGATTTCAAATTATGTGCTCAGGTGTGAGGGTGTGTTCAAAGTATAGCTTCAGAAAATGTAGTTGGATATCTTTGGGGAAAACACTGCTTTAAACTATTCTGGGATAATTGTACAAGTAGAAGCCCCTAGCTCTGACTCTAATCAGCCACAACATCATCAACTTTGGGACTATTTTCCACGTGAAAAGTGAGAAAAAGAGGGCTCATTACATTTAGTGTTCAGGTTGAAGTAGTGGAAATCACATAATTTTTCTTATAAGTCTTCATTTATTTTGGAGCATTACAGTAGGAAAAAGCCAAGTAAATATTTTGCATGTACCTAAATTAATTGGGATGTATTATATTGGTCTCTCTTTAACTGGGAAATTATAGATTATGTCTTTTTATACTCTAACTTGGGACAATGATCTTCTGTCAGTTATTTTCTTCTCTTCCCCATCTTTTGCCCTTCCACTTACATAATTTTTATTTAAAGAGACATATATGAGCTTGCATTATTAAAACCTTCAAAATTATCTGAACTACTTCATACTTCTGGCAGTCTCCTATATTTTTCTCAAGGGAATATTTTGTCACTACCATTTTTATCCCATATGATATTGGACATCTTCCTGCCTAATTCAGTGCAAGATATACATTAGACTCATCCAGATATCTCAATACTTGTACGACCATGAAATCTTATCTTCCTTAGAAATCATGATTTTAGAATGTCTGAGGAGGTGGCATCTGTCATTTTAGAATGACTCTAAATGATACTTACATGCAATCATGTTTTAAACCAATATGCTCCTCAGTAGATGAATGAATTGACAAAATGTGGTATATATAAACGCGGTAGAATTCTATGCTTACAATTCATAAGGAAGTGGAATGACTTGGAAAAATCCTAAGTAAAATAAACAAGACACAAAGAAAGATTCCATGGTTTCCCTAATTTGTAATAAGTAGGGAATATCTAGGATAGTCCTAGAAGTTGAACAGAATGGCTCAAGGACTATGTATAAGATGATGCTGAGCAAAATGAAGTCCTGCATATGGAAACAGAGGTTTTTCTTTGTGGTTGTTGTTTTTAATGTACTATGTGGTTTCTTTTTTCTTTTGTGTTTTCCCCTATGTTTTGTCCCCTGCTATATTTGATTTCAGTATCATGTGTCATTGTATATAAATTTATCTTAATGTGGCAAGGGAAGAGGAATAATAAAATGGTGAGACAAAGGACAAATGGCAAACTAATGCAGTAGCAATGCACACAACACAACATGTTTGAAATATAAATTACAACTTGTGAGGGGTATTGAGGTCAAGGAAAACTGAGGAAAGTGATGGGGGGTAAAAAGTTTGACTTGTTATGTATTCACTACCTTACAATTACTGCAACCCCTTCTATATATCACCTTGACAATAAAATTAAATTGAAAAATAAGCTACAAAAATATAATTTCAATGTGTTGGTATGGTAAATATTATTCTATTACCCCTTTTTTTTATCAAAGGGTCATCAACTTGAAGGTTATCAAACTATACAATATTTTCACAATATACTTGCCATTATTTTGGAACAAAACATTATTTTAATATTATCTCATACTAACCCGAAAACGTTCAATTCTATGGAAACTCCTAACTTATAAAACTGAATAATTGTTAAGAGGACAGAATATATATGTTCTTCAAAGTTCCTATGACTGCTAAATACTCATTTTCAAATTCTGAACATGCTATACCAGAGACATTTAAAACAGTATCTGTTTGCACTTTATTTAATTCTGCCATAGATGCAGTTTCCAATGGGATGTTACACATTTAAAAGTCAACAGATAAAATAGCCATTTTCTGGTAGAAGATAAAACTATGACCTATCTATAACAATTAATTCCTGAAGAGTTAACATTTGTTCATCAGAGTAAGCTATTATTTCGATGACAAAGAATCCCACGTTTTTATGCCCAACAGTTTACAACTTGTAAGGTGCACCTTAAAATTCCCTAAATTTATATCATGACTTGCTTATCACTACTGTGAAAATATACTGCACTTCTGCTGTGATACACTCCCAGTTGTGCAAAGAACACTACACTACACTTTGCTGCATCATTTCCCTGCAGTGATATTCTTGAGATCAGAACACTTGCAAGTATTATTTATTTTTATGTTATTATATATTATTGTTTTATGTATCATAGATATTCAGGAGATCTGAATATCTGAATATTAAGATCTGAAGATTATGGTTCAAAGCCCACTCAGGCAGAAAGTTTTCTTAGATTCTTATCTCCAATAAACTGCTAAGGAAAAGCCAGACAAAAGTGGCACTGAGGTTCAAGTGGTAGAGCAGTAGCCTTGAGCAAAAACAGTCTCAGGGACAGTGCCCAGGCCCAGAGCTGAAGCCCTAGTACAAACCAAACAACAAAAACGAAATAAAAACACACCTCAAACCTAGCTTTTTACTCATTGTATACAGATGTATGTAATTAAGGAAATTTCTTCCTGTGTTATGTATAGGTAGAAGAAAAAGGATGACACAATTATTCTCTTCATACCATGTCACACCAAAGTCTCAAAAAATTGCTCTTTTTCTAAATTTATAAATTAATAGCATCCATTTGTTAGCACCTCTTTCTAGCTTTTTCACATTATCATGCTATACATGAATTATTGGAATTATATATTAACTAAGTTCTAATTATACCTCACTTGAAAGAATATTCTAGGCAAATAAAATGCCCGAATCATTTGTGAATTTCTAAATTAAATCTTCTACTTGAAAACAATTTTGCAGTATCCTATAGAATATGAAATTACAAGCAAAAACTACTTATTTTAAATCTAAATTCTAATTTAGCCAGGTCTACAAAGTCCTACATGAGATGAACTTTGCTATTTCTCTTAAGCTATTTGCTTAAGCTTTTGTATTCCTTCATAATTTCTTTGTAATCCAACAGAATGATGCTTACTTTTTCAAATATTTGGTTGGGAATCATGAGCTATTTTCTATCGAGGAATGTTCTGTAATGAAGACAGCATTTAAAACACAAGTGAGGATTATGTATGAGTTGTATATAGGAAACTTGAATTCTCAAAACATAATGACATAATTAACCCAAACTTCCAACTTTGTATTCCTTTCTTGTTCTTTGGATTGTTTTATTGAGGCAAAATTATACTACCTGGTTGAGGGAAGGTATCGTTATGTAATTCCACTCTCTAATCTCCTGTCTTAATTTGAGTGCTAGAATCCCAGGCTTGTATCACATTGCTCTGCCATATTTTGTTGGTTTATTTAATCTAGAAACAGGCTAGCAATTCTGAATTTCTCCAATGATCTTATCCACTAGACTGACTGCTCAGACTGTTTATGTACAATTTTCAAAGACGTTCTAATATTTGACACAGGATATGAACATTTTCAGATGCACCTGCAGGGGTCTCTGTTTCATTCCTCCATGGATCTGATTCCTTTAATAATGATTACTTGATTTTCTTACTATCTCTGTTCCCTAACTTTGTAATATTCTCAAGCTTTTCTGGGGAAAGTTCAATTGAGGGCTTTCTAATATTAAAAAATTATCACTTGTTCTAGTTTTACTCAGGACATATTTTCTATTATTTTCTAACTTTTCTACACATTATGAGAGTTGTTTCATATATATGTGTTTGTACATATAAGTGCCTCTGTGTATGTGTATGCTTTTATGTATGTATGCCAAAACCTCAAGCTCTTATTCAGCAGTCTTGCTCATAACTAATATTCCATCACTTGAGCCATTTCTCCAATGCAACTTTTGGCTGGTTAATTATAGGTAGTGTCTCAAAGACTGTTCTGCCCAGGCTGGATGCAAACTGAACGTCCCAAACTCCTTTACATTCTTAGGTTTCATCTTTCCAAGAGTATCAGATTTTAAACTAGTTACATTTTTGTGAGTGTAAAGTCTAAGCTGTAGCCCAGATTTTTAACTCAATAATACATATAAAGATAAATGAACACCCATGGTTTCCCTTATTTGTAATATCTAGTATATGTATGAGTCAAGCGGAAAAGGTCAGATAATGTGATGTCAGGAAAATGAACCCTTAGATGTGTATTTTAATGTTTTTTCTTTCATGCATGTGTTTCTAATGCATTTATAAGATTATCTCTTTGCTATATTTCATGTCAGTATAACTTGTGGAGGAGATGGGGAAAAACCAGTTGTTTAAGGATACAGGTGGACCTGTTGCAACAATGAGAAGTACAAGTTGTCATGTCCAAAATGAGCTTTACAATGTTGGTGCGGGGGCGGGGGGAGGGGGGAAGGAGAAGGATGGGGATTGGGGAGGGAGGGGGGAGGCTGGGAAGTGATGTGAAGGGTAAACAAAGGAGGAGGCTGCAGTGCTTGGTAAGAAATGTACGCATTATCCTGCCCATGCAATTGTAACCCCTCTGTACAGTATGTTCACAAATAAAATAAAATAAAATTAAAAAAAAAGATAGATGAACATACACATTACACACCTTGAGTGTACATTGTTAGAAATGGGATCTTAAGAGGGGTGCCAGTGACTCACGCCTATAATCCTGGCTACTCAGGAGGCTGAGATCTGAGGATTGCAGTTCAATCCAGCACAAGTAGGAAAGTTTCTGAAGAACTTATCTCCAATTAACCACCAGAAAACTGGAAGTAGCACTGTGGCTCAAGTGGTAGACTGCTAGCCTTGAGCTGAAGAGTAGAGGGAGAGTGCCCAGGCCCACAAACATCAAAAAAACAATAAAAGGAAAGGAAGGAAAAGAAAAAAAGAAATGTGATCTTATCCACCAATTCATTGCTAGTATAATTCCTGCTCTCTCAACATGGCATTATTTCCAGTTAAGTCCATGCTCTTATATCCGAATTGCTTTGGAACTAGAATTATTCCTCCCTTCTACTTTTCACAAAATTCCATGATTAGCTGTCATGATTTAGAACTAGTAGAAGAAACAGAGTGGCCTCATCCTTCATATTCCACTTAGTAGTAATGCTTTCTCTATATCACACCCATAGATCTACCTACTGGCCTTGGCTTTATTATTTCAAAATTGTCTTATTTGCAGAGTCTTCTATTCTGTATTGAACCATTATACTTAAACATAGAACTTCTTTTTCTCCAACTATTCTTATTGTTTCTCCTACTGTTAACTTATGAATACTTGGGAAATAATGCAAAACACACACAAATAAATGTTTCTGAGACCTTCTTCCCACTCAAAATTTGTCTTAATTTACAGACCACTTAGGAAATTTGAACTTAAAGTACTCCAGGATAATGGTTTTTTCATGTTTTTTATTGTAAAAATGATGTACAGAGGGGTTAGAGTTACATAAGAAAGTTAATGAGTACATAAATTATCAAACATTGTTACCTGCCCTTTTGTTTTTCCCTTGCCATCCCTTTTCTCCCCGCCACCCTAAATCCCTCCTCCACTCCCCAAGTTGTAAAGTTCTTGTGTCTTGTACATCTCATCGTTACGGTGGCTCATACTGTATCCTTGTTTCAGCATTTTGTTATTTTCTTTCTGCTCCTCACATTAGAAAAATGTATATGCAAGATTCAAGTCACCAACATCAAATATAGAAAAAACAGGGGTTATACCATGGAGGAAGAAACTAGAAGAGAAACAACAAAAAAATCACATAGTACATGTTAGATACATTAAAAACAATAGTAAGAAAGAAATAAACAAGTTGTGTCTTATGTTGGGGTCCATTTCACTTAACATCATCTTATATGGCCATGTGTACATGGATAATGTTTTACAAACCATGTAAATTCCATATTTTCTCATTATTAAGTTGTCTCTGAAACATGTGGTACCTCATGTTCAAAGATGTACTTGTGCTATTTCAATGAAGACACAAAATGTTCATTTTACATGGAGCAGCACCATAGATTATTACTGGAAGTAAATGGAAGGAACTGTTACTGGAAGAGGAAACTGATTCCGAGAGAGAAATAGAACATTGTGACATGACAAAGTTCAAGTTAATTTGTGCTCTCATTTTTACTGTAAAAGAAAAGAATCCAAGCCTTGAAGGAAACTCTGTCACTGACTTTATCGAGTGTGTTCTTTTTTTTTTTTTTTTTATTGTGAATATACTGTACGCGGGGGGAAGCTGGGAATGGATGTGAAGGGTAAACAAAGGAGTGTGTTCTTTACTAATATAAAACTTGTTTGTAAACTTCTAGTTGAGAGTATAACAAAAGGAAAAAATATGCCATTTGGAGGCCAACATAGAAAAAAAGTACAGAACATTGTTTTAAAAGTGTTCTACTGCAAAGAAACAAAGTCATAGAGGTTTAAAAGTGTTGTATGTCAAAATATTTCACTCCTGACATGATTCTCTTGTTGAAGGAGACAGATATCCATTGCTTTAATCTGGTTCTGAGTTCTCCATACCAATAAGGATTCCAAAAAGCAGGATCTAGTGAGTATGTTCAGCAAAAGGAGCCTCTTTTCAAACCAGTGTTTTAAGGATGGTCCCAAATAAATATGTGAGTATTTTTTTGTTTGCTTGTTTGTTTGTTTTGTTTGTGCTGGTTCTGAGGCTTGAACTGAAAGGCTGGACTCTGTCCCTGTAGAGTTGTCTTTCCTGCCCACCTGCCCCCAAAGCTAGTACTCTATTCTTTGAGCCAAACTCCACTTCTGGCTTTTTTGGTGTTTAATTAGAGATAAGAGATTGACAAACTCTCCTGCCTGGGTTGGCTTTGAGATAGTAATAAATCCAAGTGACATCAACCATATGGACTTCTCTTTTGAACCAAGAAATATTAGATGAAGTTTATTATAAAACTAATATTTGGCAGTTTTTAAAACAAGAGAATATGTCCAGCAAAGAAGCCATAACTTAACTCAGCAAAAGTAGGTACACTGAATTATTTTGGAATTATTTTCTCTGCTTGGGAATATTACTTAAAACTTACTTAAAACTTAAAACTTACTTAAAACTTAAAGCCATATTTGCACTTTTTCTAAAGCACCATTTCTGGGATTCTGGTGGTAATTGAAGATAAGATTCTCATGGATTTTCCTGACCAGTGTGGCTTTGAACCACAATCCTCCAGTCTCAACCTCTTGAGTAGCTAGGATTACAGGTGTGAGACACCACAGCCGCCTCATACGTGCAGTTTTGTGCACGTAATGACACTATGTAGACAAAAAATGGAAATTTGAATCAAATGATATGACAATGCAGCTTTTCAGAAAAATTGAGGTAGCAATAAATATGTCCTCCTTTTCCATGTTCTTACATTAATGACTCATGAGCGTAGGCACTCTTACATTAGCATCCTCTGCTGTCTGTGTATGTGGACTTAGTATCAGAAATTTTTCATAGAGAAATAGAGAAAGTCTGAGATTTTTACAAAGCAAAGGAGATCAGGTATAAAAGAGCAGCATAGAAGGATATACAACTTATCACACAGAGATTAAGAACTAGCCTAAGTGATTAGAATGCTAAAGGCAATGAGGAATAAGCCTAGGTGATATCTACTTCTTCAATAACCAAAATGGTTCCCTAGAACAGTTTATGGTATAACTTTGTTATTATTATCATTTATTCCTTCCATCTGGAGTTATTCCTTCTCTTCTGTCAAAACTATTAATTAACCTCTGTCTTCTTGGTGCCATGACTTGCCAAAAAGGTTTCCAAATCTCACTTATACTACCCTTCTCATTGTGATTAGCAGTGACCACTCAAAATCCTGGAATATTTGAATTTCCAGGATTAATCTTCAACTGATATCTAAATACATTCCTGGTATTAATTGCCATGACCTATTAACAAAACGTTTTATTTTTGCTTAACACAGTATTCTAATATAGATAAAGTACATGAATTAGGACTATTGTTAGGTATCAGTAGGAAGGAGCAATTATATATTCCATGTATGGTTCCTTTATTTTGCATTTACTAGCTAAATGACTCTTTTGCCAGTCCTGGGGATTGAACTCAGGACCAGGGAACTGTTCCTGAACTACTTCTTCTTCTTCTTTTTTTTTTTTTTTTTTTTTTTTTTTTTTTTTTGATCAAGTCTAGCATTCTACCACTTGAGGCAAAGTACCAGTTCCACTGTTTCTTTTTCTGTTTATGTGGTACTGAGGAATTGAACCTACGGTTTCATGCTTGCTAAGCAATAACTGTTCCATGAAGCCACATTCCCAAAGTCCTAAATGACTTTCTTTTTTATATTAATAAGTTTTTTGTGAAAATAGAGTACAGTGGGGTTACAATTACATGAGCAATGTAATGAGTACATTTCTAATCAAGCATTGTTGTCTCCTCCTGGTTTCCCCTTACCATCCTTGCCCACCGATTCGCCCCCCCCAACCAAAGTTGTAAAGTTAGTTTTTCGACATAATGACTTGTTATATTGGGACTTTCTTAAGATGGCATTAATTTTTCATTTGATTAACATGTATTATAATTTAGGGCAGGAGGAAGAAAAGGAAATGGAAAACAATAGTAAGTCCAGTAAGGCTATCACATCACTAAGGAAATAGTGTTAAGACCTGCAGGACTCAGAGCTTTTGCATGTGACATTATTATGTAAAATTTATAACCCATCATCTCCAACATCCATAACATTCTGCTTCCACTTTCCACATCAAAAGCCAAATATCTAAGACTTCTTATTGATTAGGAATGTTACCTAGGAAGGAAGGAGGATGTGGTAGGTGATGGTGGAAAAATATGTCGGTGTGGGGGGGGAGGGGGGTATAATTGGGTGGGGGGAGGGGGGAGGATGGGAAGGGAGGTGAAGGGTAAACAAAGGAGGAGGCTGCAATGCTTGGTAAGAAATGTATGCATTATCCTGCCCATGTAATTGTAGCCCCTCTGTACAGTATGTTCTCAAATAAAATAAAATTAAATTAAAAAAAATATGTATATTGGCTCCCTGTCCACATTTTTGTATTTTTGAAAAGTGCTACTGATGAACTCCCACTTACATCTATTTCACTTGCTGTCTTACAAGATGCAGATAAATGAAGACATTTGTTCTGGGGGATAGACACATATGTTTACAAAATCCACTTCTGGACAAAAAGATACTAGGTAAGAAAGTATAAATTATTGTCTATAAAATGGTTTCTTTTCTTGGAGAACAAAAGGTAGTATTGAAATGATTACTCCAGCTTTCTTTGAGATTTTATGCTGTCTCAGTATCAAAAGGTTCTCTAATTCCTGTAACAGCCAAGCATAAAAGGCATGATATGAAGACCTCAGTATTTTATTTATTTTTATTTTTTATTGTGAAAATACTTTACAGAGGGGTTACAATTACATGGGCAAGATCAGTATTTTTAGAAACAAAGGTACATAGTAGCTTCCTTCCTGCAGAGACATGTGATGGCAAGTATTATAGTTCTCTTTTTTCCTCTTTATCTCAAGTGTTGCATATCTTGGTATATTGCTCTATGTCCTGCATCAGTTTCCTGTAGGTGAGATTTACCTCTACCCTGCAATGTCAAGATAGGTCATGTGACTTACTTCAGCTTACAAAAGTGAACCAGAAGTGGTGAAAGGGTATTTCTAGGGGAAGATTTCTATCTCATTTTCTGTGTCTTGTTTTCACTTAGCTATGAAAATAGCATATTTCCAGAGGAAGTCTTCTTTCAACTTATATACTGGAAGAATATAGCATGTGAAATTGAGGCAAAACTCAAATGCAGCCTCGTACATATAACACAGGCAGAACTAAACTAATATTAAACATGATATTAAGATGTTAGTTTCTTAACATTCTTGTATACCTTTATGATAGTTGACTATAGCACACCAGAATTTAACAAATCCTAAACAAGAACTAAACAAATAAGTATCATTTCCTATTGGAACCTATTACAATTATTTATAAATAAGCATTCTCCATGTGATCACTTGTGGGAATTTCCATTTCTATAGATGTGTTTAATCACTCTAGAGCACTGTTTCTAATATTCACAATCATTATCCAGACCTTGTGCTAGAGATGATTAAGAAAAAAATATCTAGATTTTTCCTTCTCCTTTGCTCTTCTCCTTTCTCTAACATGAATTCTCATCCTCTCTCCAAACTTTCCTATTAATAAAGGAAGATTGATACATTGTGGATATCAAGAAAAATGGTTCAAATCAAGAATTTTATTTTTTCAGAAATAGATGAAGTAAATCTAAGTGGCTCAAGGAAGAATAAATACATGATATTTTTCCCTTTATTGCTTTCACCAGAGAGTCTGAACATGATTCTAAATATCTAATAAACCATTTGCCTTGGCTAAATTTTTAAAATTATAGTTTTTTAAGTAAATGATAATTTAAAAATTAAATAATTTTAAAATAAATAGTAATTTGTTATTTGCTTTTGTGAGGCATGAAATAAGACTGCATTAACATTGTGTGAGTTGACAGGCTAAATTATATCAGAATCTAAACATAATAAAAGATAGACGATTTTAAGATAAATAGCTTGTAGATTCATTTTTAACGTGACATACCCACAGAGGCATCTTTTGTCTTCTTTTCCTCTCCATGCTGATTCAACTTCAATAAGCAGTTCATGTAATTTAAATGGCTGTGATTCTTTCAGAAATAGATTAGACCCAAAAAAGTTACAAAAAGAGAACCAGTACTGGGTGGTGCATTCTTCAAAACTAGTAGTCAAATAAATATTAACTATAATTCCAAAATAATAACAATCAAATGCTCTTGAAAAGAAAAGATTGTAAGCAGAATGCATAAAAAGTGATAGTGTCAGAACGGCTCTCTGGCATTTAGGATTTCTGGTACATGACAATTTTTAATCAGGCATAATTGCTTTTAGGGACTAATGTTTTTTAGTTATATTTCATTGAAGAAATATGTTGTTCAAAGGCTAACAGGTTATAGTAAAAACAATGGTACACACTCACTGTACATAGCAAATACCTTCCCAAAATATGTCTTCACCAAATACCTAATCCTCAAACATAGATTTACATTATAGATAGATAGATAGATATAGATATAGATATATGTAAAGTAATCACCTTTCATCACCCAAGGAACACATATTTGAATAATTATCAGATGGGGGAAATATACTCAGATTGGTACTTAAAAGTCTCAGGTGTAGTTCGAAAGGACATGATTAGGTAAAAACCATCAGAAAGATGTAAAAAATTCTATCTTAGAAGATAAAGGAAAAAAACAACAACCCAGATTCTGAATTTCTGGAAAGCAGAACAGAAAGTAAATGAATTTTCCAGTAAAATAATTTGAAAAATATTTTAGCTCTATAGGTGGCTGGATTTTGATCTAATGAGACTTATTTTAGATTTCTGTCCTTTACAACTATAAAATGACAAATATGCTTTATTCAAGTCAATTAACTTGTAGAAATATTTTATAGCAGATTTGTATTAGTAAAGTAATTCAACTACAGCCTTTTCCTGATGCAGCTACAGAGACACCACATTTCCTATTTTTTGAGAATAAGAAAAAGGTGCCACATATATGATATACACATGTATGATGCACATACTACTAAGGGCCTTATATAAAGCAAGTCTTGAAATTCTAAATAATATTTAAATAAGAAGCTCCCTTTCTTTATTTTCACATTTGGGGACCACTAAGTACCAAAGTTATGTAGAAGGCTAGGGTAAGAATATGGGAATGAAATCTGTCTCCTAATAAGATAGAGAAAATTTCTGTAATTTTGAGTTACAGTTTCTAAAGTAATAAAAAATAAGGTAAAACAGAAACAGAAACTCAATTTTCTATCCTTCCTAACTTTCCAACAGAAATAAGAGAATCCAGTAAAGATACAGCCATCCCAGGATGGTATAGGATATTATAATATCACTAGATGGTGAAAAAGAAGATAACAAAAATGTGTCCCCTGGAACAATGGGAAACAAAATCTACACCTACAGATTGTGATATAGCTAGAAAATAGTTTCCACCATGCTGTCTTTGATATTTTAGGTTTGTTTGCACAGCAACTTTCCTCTCTTAGGAAATGACCCTTTTTTAAGACCCAAGGATTGCAGCTTATAACCCAGAAACAATCACTGCTTCTAAAAGTAAGCAAGCATGATACTAAGAGTAACCAAACATACTTCCATCGCTATAGATGCTAAACAAGAATGATCTTTTGGAATAGTCAAAGAATCTTGAACTTTTTCATACCTTTCCTCTTCTCCAAATCAAGAAGTCCTAGTCAAGATATGATAAGCATTAATAAAGGATTTATATATTTTTTATTGTTATCACCAAAGCAAATACACTTTCCTCTTTGCAAGCTTGACTTTGAAAGAGTCAGACCCTCACAATAATCTTATACACAAAAGTTTACTGCTTTGGCTTAAGTGTTTTCCTGCCTTTGCGTGTTGCTCTCAATTATTTTGGCAACTGCATAGAAAAACAAGATAAATCCATTATGCTTATGTTGAATTGTTCAAAGTCAAGCTGCCTTCAAAATTTTCTGTTGCCCTCGTCACTGCTAATTAAAGTTTAATTATTGCTCTTTAAATGCAACAAAAACATGATATTTTAACTTATAATATCATTGAAACCGGTGAAAACAGGAGTGTCTGTGATTGCTTTTTTAATTGTTTCCAAGTATTTTCCTTGGCTGTTTTCATTATTACCTTTGTTCCGGTCTTCTAATCAGGAATAGAGGATTAGCCAAAAAGATCTTCCTAAAATATAAGTTGTTAGGCAGAAAAAAAAAAAAACAGATGTTTTATTAAAGATTTTCTTTTTTTTTGTTTTTTGTCGGTCGTGGGGCTTGAACTCTGGGCCTGGGCACTGTCCCTCAGCTCTTCAGCTCAAGGCAAGTGCTCTACCACTTGAGCTACAGCGCCACTTAATTAAAGATTTTCATCTCTTAAGAGACTGAAAATCTCGGAAGATATTTTGCTATTACTGGCATTGTTAAGATGACTTGAGTGCTTTGGTTCTTAAACTAAGTGAAATACATGTAAAATGTTACAGTTGTTCCAAACAAAGATTATGGCTTAAACTTTGCTGCTCCAATGAGATGAAACCTCTAATAAGGTTTGAGGGCATATAGATTTTAGGGGAGAAGGGTTAATGTTAGAAAGTCAAGGGAGATTCCTAAAACAGCACTGCCTATCACGTATCAGTTATTATACTTAAGATATATAAGTATATATATGTACAAATATGAATTGAGTGAGAAATGTGTGATTTACAAAACTGATTCAATGACAACTAAATCCAGAAAACACTTCTCTATATTTATATGAACTAGTATATTTAGTGAGGATTTAAAAACTTTTAGAATATATATTTTAAAATTTTTGTAAAAATATTTGTTTATTTTTAATTTTTGTCGGTCCTTGGGCTTGAAATCTGAGCCTGGACACTTTCCCTCAGCTAACTCAAGAGTAGTGCTCTACCACTTGAGCCACTGCCAGTTTTCTGGTGGCTCATTGGAGATAAGAGTCTTACAGACTTTCCTGCCTAGGCTGGCTTTGAACCATGATTCTCAGTTCTCAGACTCCTTCTCCTTAGTAGCTAGTGTTACAAGCATGAGCCACTGGCTCCTAGCTACATAATTATTTTTTTACCTATTTATGAAGTATTGAGTGGTAATCCCATTCATTTATACCTTGTGGAATGATCAAGCTGTATCATACCCATTAAATTCTGAGTGTAACATTTCTTTTTAGTGAGAATGCTCAAAAACTTATCTTCTGGCTGTGATGAAATATCTATTCTTAACTATAATAACTTTTCATCTTGTGGTATATAATTAATAGATTTACTTTTAGTCATAGAAATCTGCTAATTAACATTATATAAAACATGATTTGTAAAGTGAAAGAAATTCATGGTTCCATTACTTGTTTTAAGAAAACAATTATGCTTTTGTTTTCAATTATATTTCTGTGGGAATGTGTAATATTCATTGATTTAACTGTTAAAATTGATATCAACACACTATATAAAGTTGATTCAAACTTGTATTTGAAAATTGCACACTTAACACAAATATAATTCCACTTTCCTCTACCTCGTAAATAAAATAACAGTAAAGCAAAGTTGGTGTTAGCCATTCATGTGTACAATCGTACAACTCGGGAGGCTGAGACCTGAATAATTTAGTTCAATGTCAGTCTAAATAGACAAAAAGGGGAAAACTTATCTCCAATTATCCAGCAAGAAGCAGAAGGTGAGAATGTGGCTCAAGGATAGAGTGTCATCAGCCATGAGAAAAAATACAAAGGAGACCATTAAACATCAAGTTCAAGGCCTAAAAATAAAACACACTCAAGGCAACAACAAAAAAGTATTATGAACATCAATAATGAAGATAAAATAGAAGAAAAGATCATGAGAAACAGAAACATGTGGAAGAAATCATTTGACAGAATTTTAATTCATGAGAGGGAAAAGTCGCAGTCTCATTTGTACAATCTCATTGTATTCATTTTTGTTGAAACCTGTCTATTGGGTAAAGTGAAAGAGTATATTGGATTACCTGACATTGGATAAATTGCCTGTGACTATGCAACATCCCACTCTCCTAAAATCTTAAATCGTGCTTGTTAATTTAAATAAAACATCATGTTAGAGAGTGTTTGGTCCATACAGACTGGGGTCTTTATTTTGAGGCTTCAGACCAGTGTTTTGTTTATAACGATTCCTGCTTTACCCCCCTTCCCTGGTGCAGCTATACCTCACTTAGCTGTTACCAAGCCAAGGCTTGGAATAGATCCACCTGCCTTAATCCCTCCCTTACTCCAGCTATAACTTATTTCACATACTCTCTGTCTTAGCATTAGTTGTTTTCTGACTAATTCCCACCAGAAATCTCTAATATTTAAGTAAACCCAGTATAAATAACCTAGTTAGAAAAGGGAGAAAGCATTTAGCATTGGCTGAGGCTCTGATCTGTAGGTTTGTTCCCTAATAAATCTGTGCTACACTATCTTTTTTTTCATGGCTTTTGAGTCTGACAAATGATTGATTTGGTTTGATGTAATCCCATTTATCCTGAATTACTTTGGAAGTTTTGACCTGTGCCAAGGAGACCTCATGTTTCCCCTAACTCTTCCAGTAACTTTCTCAAGGTATCTGGACTTACATTGAGGGTTTCAATCCATTTGGAGTCGATTTTGGTGCAGCGGGATATATAAGGATCTACTTCAGTTTTCTGTGTACAGCAAATTCTACCAGGACAGTGTTTTGAAGAGGCTGTTCATCTTCCGTCCTGTGTTTCTGGCTTCCTTAACAAAAATTATGTGCCTATAGGAGTGGATACATTTCTGGATCTTCAATTCTGTTGTATGGATGGAATTCTGTGCTTCCATTGGAAAGAATGGCATTACCCCATTCCTGAAGAAATGGAAAGACTGGGAAAAAATGATATTAAGTAAAATAAGCCAGAACCAATTAAATATATGCTGCAGGGTTTTCCTCATTTCTAATAACTAGATATGTCCATAAATCAACAAGATAATCTAAGAGATAATAAACAAATAATTGCACTTGGATGTGATTTACAGCACTCTACGCATTCACACGGCAAGAACAAGACAAGTTATTCTTAGGAGAGGATCACAATGGCTCAATAGCTTATGTGCATTTTGCCATATAAATGTTGCTAATTGCAATGAACTCTAAGAATTAATCATACATGTGAAATACATATATCTATATACAATTTTTAAAGATGTCATAAATATCCGACTTCTCTGTAAAATCAAAAGTAAAATTCTGAATTTAGAAGATAATATTGGAGAAAGTTTTCAACACATAAACTAAAATACATTGTAAAGCTGGTTTTGACATGACATTTTGTACTTCTCATTGTTGCAACAGGTCCACCTGAATCCTTAAACGACTTGTTTGTCCCCATCTCCTCCACATGTTATACTGACATCAAATATAGTGAAAGCAGGGGTTACACTGGGGGGGAGGGACATACACAGCAACAAAGAAATAATCTTATAAATGCATTAGAAACACATGCATGAAAGAAACGAAAACATTAAAATACATATTTAAAACCCCTCTGTACAGTATGTTCTCAAATAAAATAAAATAAAATATTATAAAAAAAACTAAAATACAAAGGGGAAAAGCTGGGAGAGAAAAGCTAAGAGGAAAAGTAGAAAAGCTAACTATTGAAGACTTAATAAACAATTCCCAAAACTACACAAGAGAGGTGGGGTACAGTTCAGTTGTAGAACTAGACTAATATATACAAAGCCATGGGTTCAATCTCCAAGAAGGCCTAATAATAAGTTACTAGATAGTAGTAATACAATAATTACTTGAAATAAATGCTTTCATATTAGAGAGGCCTGAATCCTACAACAGTAAACAAAATATTCTCAATTCTTTTTTTGGCTTCTTTTTTATTGTGAAAATACTGTACAGAGGGGTTACAATTACATGGGCAAGCTAATGAGTACATTTCTTATCAAGCATTGTCTCTCAATTCTTGTATCCAATGACATGAAACTACAAGAATGAAGAGGAATTAGTTTCCTTTTTACCCTTTCCTTTCCTTTTCTTTATCGTTCTTTTCTTTTTTCCTTTGACACTACTGGTTTTGAAGTTCCTAAGGTTCTAACCAATTTAGATTATTTTTCAGGCCATACCTCCATTCAGCAATGATCTCTTACCTATGGATTCCACAAACGTGAGATAACAGGAAAATTACACTATATCTGGCTTTCTTTGTTTTTGTAGTTTCTCATGATTTTTTTGGTCAGAACTGGCCCTGATATCAGTCTTCTAAATCTCTGCCTTCTAATTAGCAAGGTATATTTCATCTCAAGCTTGGACCCAGAATAGTTTTCAATGTAAACATTGAATATTCACTTCTGTTTTCTAGATATCATTAAATTCTACTGAGGTTAGTATGGATCATTATGATGTTGTAAGAACAGAGATAAATCCCTTGAATTCTTTTTCCAATTTATTTTAATATTTCTAGTATACATCACACATAGAACATTAATATTTCACAAGTACTTTATGCAGACTTCAGTTAATTTATTTTGTACACATATTAAGTCCAATATAATTTTATCAACACTACTTGAATATACAATATTTACAGATATGTTGGGTCTTCGTCCGTCCCACAAAAGACGGACGGGGTCCGAGGAAAGGTAAGTGCGGCGCTCGCCCGTTCCCTAGCCTCCCTCAGCCCAGGAGACAATCAGACACAGCGGGGAGCCAAATCCAGCAGGCAGAAAAACTCGTTTATTAACAGAGAGCAGCCCCTTTTTTAAAGACAAAGAGGGTGGGTGGTATGGTAAGGGAGGAAGAGGAACCAATCACTGTCAAGGTCACACCCTATCATTCACCTGAGCCTTCACGGGCTGGTTAGGTACTGATCAGAAGATCAATTGGGGTCTGCCCACTCAACCCTCTCCCAGAGCCATCTTGGCTGGCCATGTGCTCCACAGATTCCCCCTTTTTTTTTGTTTTAATGACAGACCCACCTAGCACAGTAATAAACATCAGTCCCACCACAGTTAGAAATGTCCGAAGCAGTTCAATTAATTCCTGGGCACCTGGTGTCTTAAGTAAGCCAGTTCCTTGTACGTGCCTTTAAGCTAGCACAGTAGTCAAGATGACCTTTGAGCTTTACTGTCAGCTCCCAATTGCTCCCAACATCATCTCCCCCCATCTTTGCTTAAAGAAGCGAACCCGCCTGTCTTAGGTTGGGTGGATCGCCTTGTCTGCCTTACCCGTCATCGGGAACTTCTTCAGAGCGAAGCTGAAGGCCCTGTCTTAGGTTGGTCAGACTGACACCCCCTCTTACCCGTCTCTGGCTGCGATTCCTCTCGGGGGGGGGGTGGAAATTCATTCATTTGGAGCTTGATAACTGGCTGGCTAAGCTCATAAGAGTTTTGCAGTGCACGTATACCCAAGGAAGGCATAGAAAAACCATCAGCAAAAGCATTCCCAGGCCAGGAAATGTCACTACTAGTCCTTTAACCTTAGTGAAGGATGGGATAGCAGTCTTTGCCACTTCAGAGTCCAGAGGTGGGGATTGTTCTAATCCAGCTATTTGCCTGTGGGGTTGGACAAAATCTAAGCTGGAAGCATAACAAAAGGTGGTTGTTTAACAATAAGTATGGATTCAATGCCGCTATACAAGCAATTAGTAAAAGGACAATTAAAGCAGGTAACATTAAAATAATTAACTCCTACAAAAATATTAAACAGTCCATAGGGTGGTGATCAAAATGAAGGCCAGGCAACCAGGTCGAAGGGACAGCTTCTCTTGTGGTGCTCCTGACGATTTCTTCATTGCCAGCGTTGATCACTGCCCAGGTCACTCGTTGAGGTTGATGCAGATTCCATAGGGCCATTCACAGGATCGGGAGAGTCAGGACAGCCAATATCTGGAGTATCACCATCCCGAGAGACCGCTTAGCCTCGGCCGGTATCTTTTCCTTTCGTGCCCCACGTTGGGCGCCAGATGTTGGGTCTTCGTCCGTCCCACAAAAGACGGACGGGGTCCGAGGAAAGGTAAGTGCGGCGCTCGCCCGTTCCCTAGCCTCCCTCAGCCCAGGAGACAATCAGACACAGCGGGGAGCCAAATCCAGCAGGCAGAAAAACTCGTTTATTAACAGAGAGCAGCCCCTTTTTTAAAGACAAAGAGGGTGGGTGGTATGGTAAGGGAGGAAGAGGAACCAATCACTGTCAAGGTCACACCCTATCATTCACCTGAGCCTTCACGGGCTGGTTAGGTACTGATCAGAAGATCAATTGGGGTCTGCCCACTCAACCCTCTCCCAGAGCCATCTTGGCTGGCCATGTGCTCCACACAGATATGTTTCTTTACCAAAAATAAGTCTGTCTCATGCTTCCCTTTTATAATTAAACCCACTACTTCTCTTTGTCCCATCCCAGACCTGTTTCATCCTGGCAACCAACATTTTTTTTTCTCCGACTTCTATAACATGCAATAAATAAGGTTTTTGGATTGCCTTCAAATCTTTGGTAGATTATTCCCAGTTATTGTATTTCTTAATATTGTATTATGTTCACTCCAATTGCCTTTTGGTACTGTCATTAGAAAATGTAGCACAATTCATTTCCCATTCACCTGAATAAAGCCTGAATTGACTTCCATTTCTTTGACTAGAGGAAATAATGCTGCTATAATGCTCTGTGTTTTGGCCTTTGGGTGAATGTTACATTTTATGACTATGAGTCAAAGCCTGAAGAGCACAATTCCTGTGCTATAGTGTGGGTGGTTGCATATATCACATTCTAGGAACCTGTCAAAATGTTTTCAGAATTGGCTTTCCCACTTGACATTCCTGCCAGGATCCAGTTTCTCTGTTTCTTGATAGGATTTAGTGTGGTCATTATTGTATTATGTGAAGTAATTCTCATACATGTTTTATGATGTCATTTTAGTTTAATGTGCATTTAGTTGATGATTGATGATGCTTTTCTTGTGCTTACTTTTCACAGGATGTATTTTGCTGGTTTCCAGTTGATGTTCTTTTTAACTTTAGGTTTTGAGATTTCTATGTAGAATCTAGATTTGAGGCATTCTTAAGGTATAGGATTTGCAAATATTTTATCCTTGACTATAGGTACCCTTCATCATCATTATCATCATCATCATCATCATATTAGTATTACTACTATTACTTTTGTACATATATCTATTGTCCTGAGGCTTGAACTCAGTGTCCCTGAGATTTGTTGCAATTTGTAACAATTTATCATTTCAGTCATGCCTCACTTCTGGCTTCTTTGCTGATTAATCAGAATAAGATTCTCATGGACTTTATTTTGTGGGCTGCCTTCAAGTAGCAATACTCCAATCACAGCCTCCCAAGTAGCTAGGATGAGATACATGAGCTACCTGCTCCCAAATTCTATTCACTACTTATATATGAGCTTTCACAGACTAAATCGTTTTACGCTTCTATTGAGTTCAACTATAGCATTTTCCTTTCCTATAATTTTAATGACAAATTTAAGAATGCTTCATCTCCAAACTTCTCAAGACATCTTCCTTTGCTTTACATTTACATCACTCTTTTTGTTTTATATGCCACGTTTTAATCCTGCTTGAAGTTAACATTTAAATAAACTGTTATGTTTAAGTCAATGTTCACTTTTTTTTTTTCCAGTCGTGGGGCTTGAACTCTGGGCCTGGGCACTGTCCCTCAGCTCTTCAGCTCAAGGCCAGCACTCTACCACTTGAGCTACAGCGCCACTTCCGGTTTTCTGGTGGTTTATTGGAGATAGGAGTCTCACGGTCTCTCCTGCCCGGGCTGGCTTTGAACCGCGATCCTCAGATCTCAGCCTCCTGAGTAGCTAGGATTACAGGCGTGAGCCACCAGCGCCCGGCTTCAATGTTCACTCTTTAATTCTCTCAAATACTGTCTAACCTATCACCACTTATTAAAGAGAATGTCATTCCACAAATGTTTGGTTTTACCCCTTATTAAATATTCCTTGATAATATTTATGTGGATCTAACCTGGTGCCCTACAGACCCATTAAGATGTATAATCTTTTCTCTACAAATATAACAATTTTACACTAACAGCTTTACTATTGGACAGAGAAATATATTCCAACTTATTTTTCTTTCTCAATGACTCAAAGAGTGCTAGTCAAGTGTTTTTAGAAATTGTCATAAACATAAATAAAACTGTGAACCTGAGCGCTGTTGGCTTATGTTTATCATCCTAGCTGCATAGGAGACTGACATCTGAGGGTTGCGGTTCAAAGCCAGCTGGAACGGGAATGTCCATAAGACTTTTATGTCCAATTAACCACCAGAAAACCAGAAGTGGCACAGTTGCTCAATGAGTAGAGCATTCACTTTGAACTGAAGAGCAGAGGGACAGCACCCAGGACCAGATTTCAAGCTCCATGAATGACCAAAAGGAAAAGGGGAGGAGACAATTTATATCTTTACTCAGTTGTATCCTGCAATCCACAAAATGTATATGTCTCCATTTATTTATATGTTTGCTTTTATATTCAATGTTGTATAATTTTCAACGTTGGGTGAACAGCACTTTAATACATTTTGATGATGTGTGAAGATAGCACAAAGAAATTCACAGAAAACAGTTGAAAAATAAAGGGCAATGGGAACGGCGAAAGACAGAAATGGGTTAATCAGGCCCTTCATTAATATGTGAGAATGTAAAATATTTCAATAATTTTCTTCGTTAATTAATATACAGCAATTAAGAAACATCTTCCAAAGGCTTTGGTATTCAAGTATGATATAAAGGATAAATACATATTCTGTGGTGAAATGAAAGAAAGATAGATAAGAAAATACATACTTATAGACATTCTTATAGACATACTTATAGACATACTTCAAGACATTCTTATAGACATACTTATAGAAATTCTTATAGACATACTTATAGACATACTTATAGACATACTTAAAGACATTCTTATAGACATACTTATAGACATTCTTATAGACATACTTATAGACATACTTATAGACATACTTAAAGACATTCTTATAGACATACTTATAGACATTCTTATAGACATACTTATAGACATACTTATAGACATTCTTATAGACATACTTATAGACATTCTGAGGCCTATTGGCTCATTGGACTTGAAAGATGCTGGTATCTAAGATAACACTAAAATGTTAGACTTGAGTCTATCTTTAAGACTGTTTAATATTATTGCTTTTTGAGCCAGTATTCTTTCTTGTTTTTGATGGTGGTATTTGTGCAGGTCGTGGGCCTTGAACTGGGCCTGGTCGCTGTCCCTCAGCTTTTCAGCTCAAGGCTAGAGCTCTACCACATGAGCCATAGTGCCCCTTCCGATTTTCTGGTGATTTATTGGAGATAAGAGTCTGATGGACTTTTCCTACACAGGCTGGCTTTGAACCACGATCCTCAGATCTCAGCCTCCTGAGTAGCTAGGATATCAGGGGTGAGCTACCAGTGCGTGGCTCCTCTGTACAACATCAACCATAAAATAAAATAAAGTAAAATCAATAAAGGACATGTTTGGCAAATAAAGTAAAATGGTAACTTACACACAAATGAAAATAATAATATACATATATGTCTGTGTACATGTATGTACACATCTCTATATTCTTATATATGTATACATATATAGGTGTTTGTATATATACACATATAAGTATGAATATATGCAGATGTACACATAGTGTGTATACACATACATTTATTTAAATAGACTTGAATCCAAAATATATTAAGAGCATATTAATGCCAATGAAAACTTTAACCATCTTGAATAAGTTATCCAAAAATCCAAATACATATCTCTATAGTAATAGAACAATAACCAAGGAGCATATGGTTAAAGGAAATAGAAACAATAAGATAGTCCTGCACAACCATTATGTAGAAATTGGAATCCTTATACATTGGTGCTTGGCACTTAAAAAGATATAGTCAGTTTGTTAAACATACAGGAAATCTTTGATATATTACATATAGAGTAGCCTCTATGATCCAGCATTTTGAATCATAATTTTATATACAAAGTAGATTTCAACATATGTCCAATGAGACACATGTACAATAATATACATAGAAAAACCTTTACAATAACATAGAATAAAATATTGTAATGCCCATTGAGGATGTTATTCCATTATACACATGCATTATACACAAGACAATATGCTCTATCCATGAGAAAAATTTACATTGACTTACTTTGGAAACAGTAATAGTACATGGGAGAAATGGAAAATAGACTACATTTTCTGATTATAAGAGGTTTGTAAAATTAGCACATCTGTAGAATTAGAATATGAAATAATATCTGCTTAAGGGGAGCGTGGGTTGAAATAATGACAGGAAATGACTACTAAAGAATATTGGAGTATTTTGAGAGGGTAGTAATGATAAAATATTCTAGAACTGAAAGTGATATTCTTACTCCAACTCTAACAGTCTAAGAATCATTGCACTTTATTGAAGAATTACAAATTGCATTTGCATTAACCTTAGGAAAAATTTTAGAATAGAAGTGGGTGAATCTGAGTGATTATTTAGATTTTAAAATCACAAAATTGTATAATGCATTACTTTAGTATGTTGATGAATAAGACTATCAAGAAAATATGATCCGTGATATATCCTCTGACTGACTATAAATGACACTGCAAATCAGAGAATATCCTACAAAATTATGTAAATTGAGGGATGAGATAGGATTGAGAAAGATGAGGGATAATGATCATCAAGAGCAATTGTATTGGGATGGGAATGTGGCTTAATGGTAGACTGCTTACCTTGCATGTGTGAAGCTCTGAGTTTGATTCCTCACTACTACATAAACAAGAAAAGCTGCAATTGGTACTATGACACAAGTCGTAGAGTACTAGCATGAGGAAAAGAAGCTCCAGGACATTGCCAAGGCCCTGAGTTCAAGTCCCAGGACTAGTCGAAAAACAAAAAAGGTGGGCACTAGCCAGGCACTAGTGCCTCAGGCCTGTAATCCTAGATAATCAGGAGGCTGAGGATTGAGTTTTGAAGGGAGCCCAGGCAAGAAAAGCTGTGAGATTATCTCCAATTAAATCTCAGAAAAATCTGAAAGTGCTGCTGTGCCTCAAATGATAGAGTTCTAGTGTTCATCCAAGGGTGCTCAGGGACAGCACCCACCCAGAGTTCAAACCTCAGGAGAGAAAAAAGGAAAAAAAAAAACACTCACTAAACACTATTCATAAACTGCTTTGTCAAACAGCCTCTCCCGTACAACTACTTAAAGTTAATTGAAAATATAATAAAATACAAGTCATTTTGGGAACCAGACATAGATAGTATATACGGGACAAAGTAAATTTTATATTATGCAGTTTGAGTTGAAATTCGTTCTATAATCTTCTTACATAATTTATGAAATTAACAATACTGTCAATTATAGGTAAATTTGCTTCAGGAACTGAATGTATTCTGCTGTTTTTTCATAGATAACCATAGGGGTGATTTTTGCCTCTTATTGAAGTATATCTGATATTTTAAAGTAGATTTGTCCTAATATAATAATAATTTAATCAATCATTTCATTAGGGCGATGTTTGTCAGATTTCTTTCTAGTAAATCTTATCCCTTATAATACATGAGAACATGCTGTGACAGTCTCCTATTAATATGACAAATACTTTATAATATTAACTTAAAAGGGAGACAGATTAATCGTGGCTTCTGATTTTACACATTACAGTTTCTGCTTCTTATCCTCATTGCGTGGGTTGGTGGTGGCACAGTACCCCATGTCAAGAACATGTGATGGAGTATGTGTATTCATGGAAGCCAGGAAGTAAAGAAGAGGAGGAATAGGAGTGGGGAAAGGGAGAAAGAAGAGGAGGGGAAGAGGGAGAGGGAGAAGGAAAAGATAAAGGAGACCGAGACAAAGAAGAAAAAGAAGGAAGACGAGGAAATGACTTTGATATTAACATCCTCTTTGATCACAAGCTCTCAGTGACCAAATCTCTACAACTATGCCCACATGAGAGGGTTCACCTCTTTATGGCACACAGTGAAAGTTAATCATTAATCCCAAACATTTATGATTTCATATTTAATTTCTAGGGTGGTGGGTAGATATTTCTATACAACTGTGTTAACTTCTATTCCTAAATATTTACTTGAATTAATCAGAGAATCTATTTGGAATTGAGGTGGTTTGAATATACCATTGCTGGAGAGATGAATGAAATATTTTGAGTGCAAATACATTTTATTTAGCAGATAAGAAAACTTCAAGAGATTACATTTTGTGACCTTCAAAAATGACTATTTCATCTAATTCACAATGATTTGAATTTTTCATAATTTTATGACATTTCCATTCAAGTTTTGACATCTATAGTGGTTCTTCCTTTCTAGTTGAAGGAAAAATAAATGCTATCATGATCATTTATTTCTTAATTATTCTATAGAGTAGGTATTATATTAATTTCCTACCATCCAAAAATAAGTTATATTCAAGTCTATAGGAATAATTGCATAAGTCATGGAATATCTTGCTTTATGTCATATTGAAATTCATTCAATTTCTAAAAGTCACTGTTGATATAAAATACATGAAATTCAGTGTTTTTCTAAAATGCCTTGCTAATCAAACCTCAGAAATACATGATGAGTAACTAAGATTTTTATATACTCAAAAATGTATGACTCCATATTTTATGTCAAAAAGTTTAGGTTTAAAAGAAGAGAAAATCATGTGGCCACAGTAAATAATATTTAATTTAATGAAAAATTGCTTCATTCACCCTGACAGAACTTATTGCTTTTACCTTACATGAGAAATTTGATTAATGATCCCTTTGTTGCTTTTCAATAATAGAGTATATCAATTCGTGCAAAGATTCTGTCATTTAAACCTTCGAGTATATATTTTTTCATAAAATGTAAACTATTTTTCACAGTGCAGGTTCACGTTTAATAACTAAATAAATATCTAAATGTTACTTTGTTAAATTGAGCACCAAGAATTAAAATAATAAGACATTTATTTTGTTCTTAGATATATTATACCTGTGCTTAGATATATTATATCTCAAGCTTGTAATCCTCACTACTCAGGAAGCTGAGGTTCAAGTCAGACTTGGCAATAAAGAAATCATCTTATAAATATGTTAGGGGGAAACAATTGCAATAAAGAAAAAATAACATTTGAATATTTATCTTGGTGTTCATTTAAGGTAACATCAACTTATCTGACCTTTCCTGCTTTTCTCAGACATGTCCCTTCCCCACAGTATAACCCCTGCTTTCATTGTATTGATGTTGGTATAATTCATGAAGGGGAAGGGAAAAAAACATATTGTTTAAAAGATACAGGTGGACCCATTGCAACAATGAAATGTACAAGTCATTATGTAGAAAAACGAACTTTACAACTTTGGCCTGGGGTGTGGTTTGGTAGGGGTGGAGATGGGAAGTGTTGGGAAGGGGAAACAAAGGAGGAGGCAACAATGTTTGACAAGAAATGTACTCAGGGGCTGGGAAGGTGGCTCAGTGGTAGAGCACTTGCCTTGCATGCATGAGGCCCTCGGTTCGATTCCTCAGCACTGCATAAGCAAAAAGAAAAAACCGGAAGTAGCGCTTTGGCTCAAGTGGTAGAGCACTAGCCTTGAGGTGAAGAGCTGAGGGACAGTGTCCAGGCCCAGAGTTCAGGCCCCATGGCCGTACCAAAAAAAAAAAAAAAAAAAGAAAGGTAGAAAAGGAATGTACTCATTACCTAGTACTGTAAGTGTAACTCCTCTGTATGTATTTTCACAATAAAAATAAAAAATAAAAAATTTTTAAAAAGCCAGCCTTGGCAAGAAAGTTTGTGAGTCGCATCTCAATGAATCATACACACATCACAACACACACACACATACACACAAAGCCAGAAGTGGAGTTGTGGCTCAAATGTTAAAGCAGTATCCTTGAGAGTTCAAATCACAAAAACAACACACACACACAATATTATGTCTAAAGTCTTATTTTAGTTTGAAGAAATAAAAATATTTTGGAAAATAATATTTGTTACATATCCCACAATTTTTGTGAACTTTTTAGTACACTTTTTCTTAAGATATAACATAGGTTATTAAAATTAATAATACTATAGTATTTTATAATTACTCATAACACCTTGGAGTACTTGCTAGTATTTTATAATTACTCATAACACTTGGAGTACTTTCTGAGTAAAAGAAGGATCGGAAAAATGAACAAAAAAAGGAAAGAAAGAAAGAAAGAAAGGAAGGAAGGAAGGAAGGAAGAAAGAAAGGAGAGAAAGAGAGAGAGGTAGGGATGGAGGGAAGGAGGGAGGAAGGAAAGAAGTAAAGAAGGAAAAAAGGAAGGAATGAAGGAACGAAGGAAGGGAGGGAGGAAGGAAGGGACAAAAACAATTTAATTTAGAAAATCTGCTATTTAGCCCAAAATAAACTTCATGTAATTAACACTTTAGTAAATACAAGTTTGCAATTTTCATCTCTCTGCATGTTCCCCATGCATGGATAAAACCAACAAATGAAGGATCAGCAATAACCAGGTATATCTGTTTGTATCTGTAGTAAATATGTATGCAAATCATTTTCTCATTTTCTAAACATCAAATAATTATTTGCAAACAACTTACATTTAGTTACAAATATTCTAAAAATTGAAGTAAGTAAAGGATGTCAATATATGAATACTAGTAATTATAGTGTTATTAATATTACAGTTTTCATGTTATATTAATTGTAACAATTTTATTATGTATTTTATCGAGATATTAGCATACTCTGACTTTGGTGTCTGTAGGAGTCCTAATAGCAGACCGTAATTAAAATCAAAGGAGATCTGTATTTGTTGGCTCAAATGAATATTTCTGAAAGCAATTATCTCATCTGAGATTGTTCAAATACAACAGAAGCGCCTTAGGCTGTACCACATTTACATGGTTACCTATGATATGATTCAAAAGCCACTAAACAATCATACTTCACTATGCCATCACTATAATTATTCCCATTGTAAGAGGAATCATTCACATAATTCACATGATATAAGCTTGTCCTTAAGTTATTATCTTTTATGAAATAATATCAAAAGGATACACCACACTGAGTTAAAGCAAAACTTTCAAAATTTATTGGACGATGTAACTCCTTCCAGATACACATATTGAAATTCTATTCCCCTGCCTGGTGACATTAGTATGACCCTTTCAGAGATGACCCTGCAATAATGATCCTGATAAAAGAAGCCCAATATAATTACTCTGCCATGTGAACATCCAGCAAATAGATTATAACGAACCAGAAGTCGACCCCCATATGACAAAGAATTGCTTTGAACTACCATTTTTATAACCAATATTTAAGTTTCTAGAGGATGGATAATATACGCCTGATATTTTTAAGCCACTTACTTTGAAATATTCTATTATAACTGCGCAATGGCTGAAAAAAACCAAAGTTGTTTTGATTTAATTTTCACAAATTCTTATAAAAAAGATTCATAAAGTTTTATTATTTGAATTTTATTCTCCAAGTCTCCAGGTTAAAAATATTTTTAAATAGGAATTGAATTGAGGTTCAACTCTCTATTCAAATATCATAATTAATTTTTGAATATTTTTGTTATCTTTAGTTGTATGAATGAGTTGCTATTCACTGAAACAGTGTATGGATACAGTGCATCTTGCTCAATGTCACCCCTTTCTACATTCTCATCCACTCCTCCAATCAACTGCGATCCTTATGTATCTCAATATTATGTTATGGAATTACTTACCATTTAACAAAGCAGTTTATGTGTACAATGCACCTGGAATTCTGTTACCACTTCAACATCTTCACCCCCATTTCACACTACCCCTTGCTTTGTATATTTCAATTCTGGGAAGTATACAATGGATTCTTGCCTGTAGTCTATCCTTTTCCCCTTCAATTTCCTACCCCTCTCACATTGCCCCCCACTGTCCTCTCTTGCAGTACACATTTACTGGTATTTATTTTGTTGGGCTTTGACTTAGTCTTTTAAGAAAATTATAGTATTTTTACTATCCATGGACTCCGACACTTAAGATAATTCATTTGTACCTCCTTGCATACCATCCAGTGTGTTTACTTTTACGTTTATAGGCAGCTTCTATCTACCACAAATGAGAAAAATCATGCAAGCTAAGTTTCTCTGGGTCTGCTTTATTTCACTTAATATTATTTCTAAGTGTTTCATTTTCCTCAAGAATGGTGCAATATTATTCTTCCTGATGGATGAACAGTGTTCCATTATGTATGTATATATATATATGTTTGTATATTTATGCATATATGTATATATAAACATACATATATACATATGTATATACTTGTAAATTGGGATCACTAAAAATAGATATATATAATTTATATATAATTTGTATATACATATATAATTCTTGATGTCTTTTTACAATGAAAGGTATCTGGGCTGATTCCATATGTTGGCTATAGAAAATAATGCAATAATGACCATTATTGTGCTGGTACCTTCAGTGTGGCCTTGTTTCTGTTCTATTGAATACATGTTTCTGCTCTATTGAATAAATGTCTATTGAATAAATGCTGGATCATAGGTACGTAGCTCTCTATTCAGTTCTGTGAGCAATTTCCATAGTGTTTTCCAAACTGGTTGAACAAGATTACATAACCACCAACTGTGTAGTAGGTTTTCCTTTGTGCCACATCCCTATCAATATCTGTGATTGTTCATTTTTTCATAATGACATTGTAACACAGACGAGATGAATCTCAGTGTTGTTTGAATTTGCATTTCTTTTATGGAGAGAGATGTGTCTATTTGTCATTCTTACTTCTTCTTAAGAAGTTATCTTTAAGTCTTTATCCCATATATTAAGTGGGTTCTTGTTTATTTGAGGGTTTATTTTTCTTGGGTTTAACTTTTTGATCTCTAAATATGGGTTAGTTATGAAAACCCTTGTCTGATGCTTAGCTAGAAAAATCTTCTTCCATTCTGTTCTCTTTCTATATATCCTGCTAACTTTTTCCTTTGCCATGAAGAAACTCTTCATATGATGCTATTATATTAATCCAGAAAGAATGATATTCCATCATTCATAAGGAAAAGGAAAGACTTGGAACAAACATATGAAGTGAAGAAAGGCAGTCTCAAGGGTATTTAAGTTGCCTGATTTCCCTCATTTGTTGCATTAGAATGTGCCTCTAATTCTATCAGTAAACACCCTTGGATGGTAAAAGAGAAAACATTACACTTGGACATGATAAATTATATGGGATTCTAAACATTTATACAGTGAGATCAAAGAAGAATGCCCTTTGGAGAGGATCACAAAGGCTCAAAAGCTATATGAATATTATCATATAAAATAAGGTTCATTAAAATGATCCCCAAGAAATGATAGAGTTTTTTTATTATTTTGTTTTTTCCTTCTGTGTTCTGATGCTGTTATTTTTTTAAATTAGAGCAGCTTTGGTCTTATATGTAAGTTTGGAAAGGGCAAGGGGGGAAACAGAAATGGTGGGACAAAGGGTTAACAAATGCATCAGTGCTACTCAATAGATATTACATTGTACATGAACTATACAACTTATGGGGGAGGGAGGTTGAAAGGGAAAAACAGGGAGAACATGAGGAAAGAGGTGACACTATTCAAAAAGAAATGTGCTCATTATCTGACTTAAGTAATTGTAACCCTTCTGCACATCATCTTTACAAATTAAAAATGGACTTCATAAACAGGCCAGAGGAGCTATACTAATATTAGATAAAATATGGTGTAAATTAAAAGTGGTATGAAACTTAAAAGAGACAAAGAAGTACATTAAATACTGATAACGAAAACTCTCCATCAGAGGGATATAACAATTCTCAATATCAATGCCCTGAATCCTAGAGCTCCCAAATTCAACCGAAAAATACTACTTACCCTAAAAACGTGCATACATCCAAATACATTGTGGGTTGCTTGAACACATCAATCTTAACTGTGGACCAGCTATCAAGGTAAGAACTTATCAAAAAAAACTTCAGAGCTAAATAACTGGATAGACAAGCTATACAGAATATTTCACCTAGGAGTGTCACAATATATATTCCTCTACAGAATACTTCACCCAGCAGTGTCACAATATATATTCCTCTCAGCAGCCCATGGAACGTTCTCCAAAAGAGATCATACATTAGATCACAAGGAAAATCTGTGAAAATTCAAAAATAAAATGAAATTACTCTTTGTATCCTGTCAGATCAGGATGGAACCAAATTAGATCTCAACATCAAAAGGCATAACAGAAAATTATGAAACTCACAGACTGAATAACACATTGCTAAATAATCAGTGAGTCACTGAAGAGATATGGAGGGAAGTTTTAACGTTTAGGGAATTCAGTGGAAGTGAACTCAAAATACTACCACCTCTGGGACACAACAGCACAGGCAATACTCACAGAAAATTTATAGCTTTGAGTATGTACAGCAATAAGAAATATCTTGAATCAGCACTAATGATGCATCACTAGGTCCTTGAAAAACAGGAACAAACCAACCCAAAAACCAGTAGACAGAAATAATACAAATTAGGTTAAAGAAATAAATGAATCAAAGTCTCAAAAAAAAACATACAATCATAATTGACTTTTATCCACTAGTAGCTCACAAATTAGCCCAATGAATGTCAATGTAGCTATTTTCAGAAATAACTCAGCCAGCTCAAACCAGTGAACAAAACAAACTTCTAGGATTCTAAGAAACAACATATTGTTTGCCTTTGTAAAATAAATTTACTCTGTTGTTCTTACTAAGGTGGTATGTACATATCTGCGCTCAAATCATAAGGGCTACTGGAAGAAAATTTCAAAATCTAGAGCAACTAACACAGCTGTGCAGTTGTTTGTAGGTTTCACTACAGTCTCATCTGGATATCAACTGTACAAAGTAAATAATTCTACTGCTTTGCAGGCAAGAATGTGATGAAAAGCATACTTTTATCAACTTTGATGAAATAAGAAGACCACACTTGAAAAGCATACTAAACGATCAGCCCTTGGAATAACAGTGCCATTTTTAAAGCACTCTAGATAATTCAAGTCCCTTATCCCTCCACAACCATTAATGCCGTTAACAAATCATTGCCGAGGGGAATTTCCAGTTATATTTGGTATTCCAAATGCCTTAAGAGTATCATAAACAATAATTCAAGTTGTTGAGAAAATTTAATTTAGAATTAGCAAACTAATCAGCTTCAACTGCATAGCATAACCTTTAGGAAATATGAATTAAGGAATATGGCATGTCCTTTGTATTTTAATATTAGAAATTAGGGGAAAATGTTAGAAATAGACTTTGCAAGAAAGAAACAGAAGTCTTTGATAAGCTATATTAATGATTACCTAGGGACAACTAATTTTACCTACATTTTGTATTATATGATAGCATATTTTTTTCTGCTAATCAGAAGGACCCAAAAAGATTTTTAATTATGGTATGAGAAATGCATCATCATGAATGAATGAAATCAGGGAGTAGATGGCTCAAGAGTTGGTTGGTTCTATTAAATATTCTCATTATTTTGAATGGTCTGATATTTTGGTATGTGTGGAATTATGAATGTATTTTATATCTGGGCAAGAAAGTTTGTTTATTAGATCATTGCCTGATACCCAATGTCAGGAACCTAACATGAGTTAGAGTGGTAAATGTGTGTGTGTGTGTGTGTGTGTGTGTGTGTGTGTGTGTGTGTGTGTGTGTGCATGTCTGCAGGTCTGTATTTAGAAGCAAGTATCTTATTTCCCTCAGAGTATTTACTTAATTGTATTAGTTATGCTACATTAATGACAGCAGATAACGGTACTTAACATTTTGAGACATATATTTAATTCCAATGATTGCATGAACAAACTAAAAAGTTATGTTTGGGGTGTGAGTTTTGTGGAAGTTCAGCTGAAAATATTAACATTTGGGATCTTGAGAAAGCTATCAACGGCAATCATTTCAGTGTAGATAAATTTTAGACAACGCTTGCAAGGATATGTAATTCTTTATGAAAATTCAACACGTATTCATTTTCCAAAGCTACATTATTCTAGAAATTTGTAGGAAAATAGGTTAAATTATGGAAACATAAACATAATGTGATTCTTTATTGCATACAGTTTTACATTTTAGTTTTGTCAAGTAAAAATATCATTTATTTCTACTGTATAGGAAGGAAAACCCTAAATATTACAGTTTTGCCATATTTCACATTGGGAAGCTTTTTCTATATCAATAAGTTTATTTCTTCTGTTTCTGCTTTCCTGTTCATAATTCTGCTTCTTTTGGTATTCTTCTAAGGACTTTTTTCTCCCAGTTTGGGGCATGAACATACCTCATGCTCTCAGTTTATTTGCAAACAGTAGTCAGTCTACCATTTGAACCATGCCTCCAGCCCAGAAATTTTTGTAGTTAATTGGAGATAGAACCTCATGAAATTTCCTACCAGCCTGAAAAACATTATCCCCCAAGTCACATCCTTTTTAATCACTAGAACTATAGAGATGAGTCATGGACACCAAGAGTCAATGACATTTCAGGTCTTATAAATTCCACATGTTTGCTAGTAATGTAATAATAAACTACCACAGGTTGTGTAGCATTAACACTGTAAATACATTGCCTCTGAGTTGGTAGATCTAGAACTCCAAGATCAGAGTTGGCTTCTTATTCCTCTTTCCTTGGCATATTCAAGGCCTTCTCTATGGAGCACCTAGGCAGCAAAGATGGCACTGAGAGGAAGTTGAGTGGGCAGAGCCCGAGTTTTTTATGTTAAAATCTGACGGGATACCAAAATCAGGTGAAGTGACATCAGTGCGTGCACAGCAGGGAAAGTATAGAAAGCTTTGGCGCATAATAGGGCGCATATAATGATTGGTTGGTTCCTTTTCTTCCCTTTCCATGACACACAGTTATTTTCTTTAAAAAGTGCTTGCAGTTTCCCTTATTTGTAATAATGAGTATATATCTCACACCAATACTCCTCCAATTCTTCAATGAAATTGAAAGAGAAAGTTCACTACCAAACTCATTCTATGAGGCCATCATAACCCTCATCCAAAAAACCCAGCAGCGACTCATCAAAGAAAGAGAACTGTAAACCCATTTCTTCGATGAATATTGATACAAAACTTCTCAACAAAATTTTGGCCAATTGAATCAACAATACATTGAAACAATCACACACCACGATCAAACAGGATTCATTTCAGGGATGTAAAGCTGGTTCAATATACACAAATTAATTAATATAATTCATCACATCAACAGGAGCAAGGATAAGAACCAGATTGTTATCTCAATAGATGCAGAAAAAGCATTTGACAAGATCCAACACCCCTTTATGATAAAGGTTCTGGAAAAGTTAGGAATCCATGGAACGTTCCTCAATACAATAAAGGCTGTAGATGACAAACCTACAGCAAAAATTGTATTTAATGGTGAAAAACTAAAGCCATTTCCTCTTAACTCAGGAATGAGACAAGTATGTCCACTGTATCCACTGCTCTTCAATCTAGTACTAGAATGCCTAGCTACAGCAATAAAACAAGATACAAACATAAAGTGAATCCAAATGGGGAAAGAAGAAATAAAACTCTCCCTTTTTGCAGATGACATGATCTTGTATTTAAAGTATCCCACAGACTACACTCCCAAATTTCTCAAGCTGATTCAAAACTTTGGCAAAGTAGAAGGGTATAAAATTAACCCTCAAAAATCAATGGCTTTTCTGTATGCCAACAATAAGAAAAGTGTGGCTGAAATTAGGAAAGCAACTCTATTTGGAATAGCCTCACCAAAAATAAAATACCTAGGAATTAACTTAACTAAGCAAGTGAAGGACCTTTATGATGAAAACTTTAAAAACTTGAAAAAAGAAATCAAAATAGAACTTAGAAAGTGGCAAAAACTCCCATGTTCCTGGATTGGAAAGATTAATATTATGAAAAGGGCAATACTTCCCAAGGCTATCTACAAATTCATTGCGATACCTATTAATATTCCATCCTCATTCTTAAAGGAAATAGAGGAGGCAATCCAAAAAATCATATGGAACAATAAAAGAATAGCTAAAAAGATCCTTAACAGAAAGAGCAGTGCTACAGGAATATCAATTCCAAATTTCAAACCTTACTACAAAGCCATAGTAATAAAAACAGCTTAGTATTGGGACAAGAACAGACCTCAGGACCAATGGAATAGAATTGAAATCCCAGAAATGAACCTACAGACCTATAGCCATCTAATTTTTGATAAGGGAGATAAAAAAAATGGAGTGGAAAAAACACAGCCTCTTCAGTAAATGGTGCTGGCAAAATTGGTTAACTACTTGCAGAAAATTAAAGCTAGATCCTTATATATCACCCTGTTTTGTTTTCTGATTTCACAGTTTTGTACCCATGGCTATTCTTTTCCCAGGGAAAAGGGGGTTCAGAGGAGAAAGTAAATTTCTAACAGCAGGAGGGACTGAGGCCAGACAACGGAAGAAATTTCTGCCAGTGAATAGTAACTTGGATATTACAGAAAACCAAAGATCTGGTGTTTTAATGCATTAAGATGTTCACATTGTAATCAAATTATCTGACTTCTCAAAAATGTAAAGGATTTTTGCATTATTTTGAAGAAGAACTTTAGTTAATTTTCAAGTTTTTGCTAACACCAAAACTTGATGACTTTTCTTGGGAGTTTAAAACAACTCATTTATGTTTTTACATGATGATGACAAGCAGAAATTTACTGGTAGAACAAACTCCAGAGTTCATTTCAGGGGTTTCACAGAGCAAGGGCACCTGGGACTGAGGAATGTCTCTCAAGGCCTTCCACTAGGTGTGGCCATGTGGCCTGTCCCCTGACACAGGAGTCAGGTTATGACAGGTGTTGTCCTGTTCAGGCGAGAATAGGACCTCACTGGGGCATCCAGATGAAGTGGACTGACCCCCTGGACAAAGTCACAGACGCTGACCAGTATCTTAAAAGATAGTTTATTCAATTGACCAGCCAGGGTTAACTCATCTAGGGAATGAGCAGTCCCAAACTCAAATAGCTCAGGGTTTATAAAGGTTAAAAAAAAGCATTCTTTTAGAGCAGATTCAAGCAAGGTGGTGTACAGAAGAACTTCACAGTTATTTTATTTTGCAAGCTCCTAAGTCACAAACATTCCCGAAACAATTAAAACCGTAAGTACTCCTGTAACAATTTCTTGACCTAAAGCAACGGGCAGTTCCTGGTTTCGGGGCCAGGTATTTTGCTTTTTCAAATCTAGTAATTACAGTAGAAGGAACAGCTAGGGGGTAAATAGGCCTACTCCTTTCCTCGTAACTATTTGTTCCAGTTCAATCCTGCCTTGCATAGTTTGGCCCTATTCTTAAAATTCAATAATTTTGTACAGTTTCTATGTTCACATTTCACATTCTTCTTTTTGTCGGGGGGGGGGGGCAGGGGGTCATCACACTGCATTGATTAACTCCCTAAATGGCTTGGATCACCAGCCTCTGAGTAGCCTCTAAGCATACCCTAGATAGAAAAGTTCTGCTGGTACCTGAGTAAGTCCATTTAAGGTTTGAAATCTTCATAGTAGGGGAGGGTGATGCTCCCACACCCCCTCAGGTGATAGGCACCCCTGGATCCCTGGAGATGGGAGTGGCTACTTGACTGATAGGTTACTGAACCTGTCAGTTCAGTGCCTGGGAATGAGGGTCATGAGACCCATCCCCCTAGTGGGGGACACCATGCCATGTGTATCTCCATGTTCCTGTCCTGTCTCTCATCTCCTGGCTTGTCTCTAGTCATCATGGTGTCCAATTCAGCTATCCATCAGAGAGCTGAAATTTTGGTTTTTTGTTCTTTCCTCTCCAGCCTATTCCCTAGCTGTGTTAAGTGTATTTGTGGATTGCAGGCCTTCATTATTAAGTTAGCAGTCTGTAGGCAGTGCATTGTCACAAAAACTCCAATATTCTACCTCTCAAAATGTGGTTTCTCTGAATTCTGATAATTTACCTTACAACATCTGAGACCCTTTCTGTAGACTTTTCTTCCAAATAAACCTGTGCTAGTGTTTAAACTACCTCTTTGCCTATCTTCTGTGGCTTTTAGGGGCCTAATAGCTATGTATCTTCTTTTGCTTGTTCTCATTCCTCCAGTGTTAAGATTCTAGCTGAAAACTTGAAGTTTATGGCACAAATGTGGTACAAAGAGCAGTGTTACTCAAAAAGTAATCCCCAAACCCAAACATGTGTTAATATAGAACCTATTAGAAACTCAAATTCTCAGCAGTCCCAGCCCCATTGAATCTGAAGCTACATTTAAAATTCCCAAATAATTTATATGCACATTACTGTTCAAAAAGTAGTGCTATAGGCTGGATCTTAAGTGTCCACCTAATGCCTGTGTTTTAAAGGCTCGGCCCTTAGCTTCTTGGAGATGGTGCAAATGAGAATATAAGACCTAATGGGAGGTCTTCTGGTTATGTAGGGTGTGTCCTTGAAGTGAGAAATGGAACCCCAGATTTTTCTTGACCATGAAGTGAATAGTTTTCCTACACCGTACAACCATCATGTCATCCCCATCCTCCACATAGGAGGCCTTAACACAATAGGTCTGCCCAATTGTAGATTGGAACCTCAAAATTTTTGAGCCAAAATAAGCTTTTCTAAGGTGACTATCAAGTATTTGTAATAGCAATACAAAATTAACTCAAGCCTAATTGTAGAGAAGTCCACAAAATATTTTCAAAACCTTGTATTCGTGACATCTCTGCTAAAGACAGATTACTCCCTTGTGTGTATGTATAACTTACATAATAGTTTGTCACCATGCCACAATGGACCACCTTGAGCACATACCTAATTTGCAGATTTCTGTCTAGCACACTGAGTGAACATAGCATTTGACTACTTGCTCTGCCACTGCTCAACTTTATTCCAGGAAAGACTGCAGAGCGAAAAGCAAATTGCAGAGGGAGAAGCAGATAAACTATAACCAGAACCAAAGCTCCAATAAAATGAAAAATACCCTTGCTCACTAACAGACAGGCTCACCACCAATGGGTGCCTATGTTTTCAGAATAAGTAATGGGAGATGCTTATGATTCAATGGTTAAACAGAAAATAATAAACACTTCCGATTTGAAAGCAGGCCCCTCATGGAAAAGAATGAAAACAAAAGATTGAAGATAGGCATATCTGAGTTAACATAATGCATCTTCCATTCTAAGACTTTTTAACCTTGTTAGCACAGTCTATAGTGTATTTTCTGTAAGTAATTTTGCTTACAATAACTTATGCAAAAGATATAAAAGGCAAACAAGAAACCTCAGACTGGAGCAAGAATCGGCCAGATGGGGAATAGGAAAGGTGAAAGTGATGGAGATGAAGATGATTGAAGTACATTCTATAAAGGTGGCCATAAAAAGGGGAAGAGCAATCAAATTCTTTAAAAGTACACCTTGTATATATGGCAGTAACAGTAAAATTCCTTTGTATAATTAATATACAATTTTAACTTGTGCTTTTCCAAAGCTATACTAAATAAGGAGTTTAAGTTCATCAGAGCAGTTGTTGTAAATATCTTGATGTTTTCTCCTATGTGACACCTCATATCCCACAGCTCAAAAGGAACCCAGCAAGGCATAATTTACTTCTGCAGAAGAATCTGATACTGACAGGAAGCCAAGCAAGCATGCTTGGCAACCATATCTCTCACTCATCAGAATTTTGGGATCGTAATCTTTCTTGCTCAGATACACTTTCAAATTAGGAAAAACCAGGGTATCTGGTCAAAGTTTGTCAGAAAAGGAGTCTTATCTTCTTGTAAGATAGCAGCTCATCTTTAAAAGGCAGTGCTTATGTCAAGCACTTTGGCAGAAAAGATTCTAACTCCTACAGTCCTGCCTTGTTTTATCTTTTTTTCAAACCTAGTCAGCTTTGCTAGACTTTCCCATTCAGCAGTATCCAAAGGGAGACTATTTAAGAAATGGGTGTTTTGCCCTCATTCATACAACAACCAACACAGGCATTGTTATGAAAACAAGAACTAGAGGCAAATTTGGACAGCACCATTCCTTTGTCTTCCAAATTATTGATCAACAAGCTAGTAAATAGCTCACCTTTTGCCAGCCTTCAATCTATGTAAGGCCTTTGCAGCACCACTTTCTAATCATCACAGAAATAATTCCCTTTCAAGCTAAAATACCTAAAGCTAGTCTTTCCATGCAATCCTACTAGTGGCATTTAGTTGTTCTGTTATTACCTTGATGGTGTCTAGTATAATTATCAAGGCTCTGCTGATAATAAATATAATCTAGGAGTTCCGGGAAGATGGCGGAGGAGAAGCTGTAATCTGAACAAGCTCTCGCATAGAAAGCAGTTTTAGAGTTCCAGTGAACAGTCCTAAGCCAGAGAATCACACCAAGTGTGCCATCACAGGACAGAGAGTTAGACAAGAGAGGGAAACCAAGGCAAAAAGAAACACCTGAGTGCTCGCCAGCAGCCGCCTCGGCGGCGGCGGCAGGGTCGCAAGCAGCAGGGACCGCAGCCGGGGGCCATACCTAAGCGCTCACACAGAGTGTCCAGGACAAAGGCGCCAGACGCAGCTGGCGAGCGGATTCTACTCAACACCAGCAAGAACCAACAAAGAGTGGACATCTTCATCCTGCAGCTTGCAGACCAGAGACGACCCAGGATCCAAGACTCGGCGTGAGTACAAGCCCGACTTCCTCAATCCTTCTCAGGGAGCAGAGGAGGGAAGGCCACCCCTCCCCCCCCAGCACCGGGGATCTCCATCGTGGATACCGACAAAGCCCGGAGGAGCTGCCAGCTCCAACCCAGGCCTTGGAATAAAACGAGTCATTTAGCAGGTCACAAGAACTTAACGGCAAAGTGACCTGCCAGACTCGGCTCCATCCAGGGAAAAGTCACCCAGCTCAGGTGCCAGCCATTGGAGTGGCTTCCCTCACTGGGTAACCAGAGCCAGAGGCTGCCCCTCCCTCTAGCAGCCTCAACAATCAATTGAAAAACAGAATCCCTGAGAACGGCTCCAGGCTGGGCTCTGGGAGATTTTTTTTTTGCACAAATCAGCCCCAGGGAAAAGCTACTGATTGTTGAAAGGCCTCAACTCTACCCAGAACCTAGCCTCACCACTGCATCCCCCTCTTTTGTGATTCTCAAAGCAGATCACCCTCCTAGAAAACTAACCTGGGAGGGGGATCTCAAAATCTTGGGTAAAGCAGAGCATTTTTCTGCCTCTTCCAACAAATCAACTTAAGAAACCAATCAAGCCACAGGACCTCAAGCTGACCAGAGACTCCAACAAAAGGCTGGTTACAGACAAAAGGGAGATACAGGATTCTTCCCACCCCTCCCCCCCCAGAAAAAAAAAATCAAAGGATTTTTTTTTCTTCTTTTCTTTTTTTTTTCTTTTGTTTGTTTTTTGTTTTTTGTTACCTTATATATATATATATATATAAATTTTTTTCTCTTTTAAAACTTTTATTAATCTTTAATTTTTGCCTCTTCTGAAAAAATAATTGATTTCCAGTAACTTTTTTTTTTGTTTTCTCCTCTTATAATTTTTATTTTAGGAATATGTAAATGAGCGTTTTCCTTTCTTTTCTTATCTTCTTTCTCTTTTTCTTTCTTTCATAATTATCTTTTTGTTTTTTGTCTAGCTCTACTGAACTTCTGATCTTTTCTTCTCCCTTTCCCATCCTTAAAGTTTTTCACATCTTCTCTGTGTCCCTCCCTTTCTCACAACATATTCACATTCCTCTCTAAATAGATGGTCTTTTAATCTCTACAATAACTTTAATTTTTACGTTTCTATTTTTTTTCTATTCTCTTTTCATTCCCCTATCCCTCTCTTCTTTTTCTCTCTCTCTCTACTTGCATCCTACCCAACCCATTTCCTGCATTGTGATTAGGACATAGTTAACTCTCCCTGTGCCTCCCCACACCAATCTATTCCTATTTTTCACCCACATCTCTCCCTAATCCTAATAATTTCTGGTTTTCCAAATTCTTTTCTGCGGTTTGAAGTCCTTTAGCATATAGTTGTTTGATGTTGAATAGATGTATCTGTTGAACTAGATTGTATCTGTAGACTATTGACTGTACAAATGCAAACTTTGGTTGATGGTTGCCTTAAGATAGTGTTCTAGCACAAAACTGGTACTATCTTCATCTCAAATGGGCAGAGTAAGCCGGAAAAACACAAGAAAAATGGCAAATTCGGGTATCTCAATTCCCAATCTTGATAATCAGGGGTCAGATCAGATAATGAACACTCCAGAGGAGAGTTCCCAAATAGCTCTACAAACACCGGTGGCAAACATGATAAATGAGAAGTTTGACAACTTACAAAGGACTCTCTATGAGCGTGATAGGGAGAGAGAGGAGGCATCACAGAAGTTTAAACAGGAATATCATAAGCGTGAGGAAGCTAATCAAAAACTGATACAGGATTTGCGTGAACAACTTGAGAATACTCAAAGAGAAAGGGAGGAATGGCGTGAGCAGGCTGAGAACACTCAAAGAGAACTGCAGGAATCCCACGAACGTGAGGAAGCTAAACAAAGAGTAATACAGGAATTGAGAGACCAGGTAGAGAACACACAAAGATCACTAAAGGCATCCATAGAATCCATTAACAAAGAGCTGAAGGAAGTCAGGGAGACCACAAAGGGAATGCTGAATGGAACCCAACAGAAGGAATGGGAGTCCAAAGAAACCATATCCAATCAACTAAGTGATTTGAGGACAAACACTGAACACCAAACTAAGGAAGTAAAGAGATTCATACAAGACCTAAAACAGAGCTTCAACAAAGAACTTGAAGCCATCATCAAAACTGACCAATTAGAAGGAAAAGAGATTAAAAACAAAATAGAGAGTCTTGACAGCAGGTTAGACCATGCAGAAGATCGAATCTCAGGGATTGAAGACAGCCTAGATATTATAGAGAAAGAACATACAACCATCCAAGACAAGTCCAAGAAATATGATAGATCTATCCAACACCTGGAAGACACCATCAGAAGGCATAACTTAAGGATAATGGGTGTAGAGGAGCACGTAGAAACTGAAGTTAATGGTCTAGGAAATTTGTTTAACAGGATCCTAGCAGAGAACTTCCCAAACATGCAAAAAGATAGGCCTATTCAGATACAAGAAGCCTTTAGAACCCCAAATAGACCAGACCAGAATAGGACATCCCACCGACACATTATAATCCACACAGGATCAACTCAGAACAAGGAAAAGATCCTTAAAGCTGTCAGGGAGAAAAGGGTATTCACCTATAAAGGGAAACCAATTAGAATCACCTCAGATTTCTCAGCAGAGACAATCAAAGCAAGAAGAGCCTGGAATGACGTATGCCATGCCCTAAAAACAAACAACTATCAACCAAGAATACTGTACCCAGCTAAACTCTCCTTCATAACTGAAGGCCAAATAAAAACCTTCCACAGCAAAGAAAAATTGAAACAATACATCTCCACCAAACCAGCCCTACAAAAGATTCTTAAAGATGTCCTACACATAGAAAACCAACAAGACCACAATAAAGGCCAACAAACTGCACCCAAACGGAGAATCCAAGAACCATAGGAAGGACCCAGTTTTCGCAGCCCCCAAGAAGGTAGATAACATGGCAGGAACTCCCAAATACCTCTCAGTCCTATCGCTTAACGTTAACGGACTGAACTCTCCAATTAAGCGACATAGACTGTCTAGTTGGATTAAAAAACAAGACCCTTCTATCTGCTGCCTGCAGGAGTCACATCTTGCCCATAAAAACAAACACATTTTCAAGGTTAAAGGCTGGAACAAAATCTACCAAGCAAACGGCCCTCATAAACAGGCGGGAGTTGCAATCCTAATATCAGATAAAATAGACTTCATATTAAAATTCGTGAGAAGAGATAAAGAAGGTCGCTACATACTAATTAAAGGATCTCTCCTTCAGGAGGATATTACAATTCTAAATATCTATTCGCCAAACAATGGAGCACCCAAATTTATCAAAGAAACACTACTTTCCCTCAAATCCCATATAGATCCAAAGACATTAATTGTTGGGGATTTTAACACACCACTCTCCCCACTAGACAGATCAACTCGGCAAAAACTCAACAGAGAAACCGCAGATCTAAACAGCTGCATAGATCAACTAGACTTAACAGACATTTACCGAACATTTCACCCAGCAGCATCAGAATACACGTTCTTCTCAGCAGCACATGGAACGTTTTCTAAAATAGACCACATTCTAGGCCACAAAGCAAACTTGTCTAAATTCAGAAACATTGAAGTTATACCCTGCATTCTCTCTGACCACAAGGGAATAAAATTAGAACTCAACACCAAAAGCCACCAAAGAAAGTCCGGTATCACTTGGAGGCTGATCAACACACTGCTGAATCATGAGTGGGTCATGGAAGAGATTAGAAAGGAAATTCAAATGTTCATGCTATTCAACAAAAATGAACACACAAATTACCAGCTCCTCTGGGACACAGCAAAGGCAGTACTCAGAGGCAAGTTTATAGCTCTGAGCTCCTACATCAACAAATTGGAGAGATCTGAAACTAGCAATTTAATGACACATCTAAACCTCCTTGAAAAAGAGCAGCAAGATAAACCCCAATCCAGTAGACGGAAATAAATAATCAAAATTAAATCAGAATTAAATGAATTAGAATCCAAAAAAACTATAGAAAGAATCAACAAAACAAAGAGTTGGTTCTTTGAAAAACTTAACAAAATTGACAGACCCTTAGCAAATCTTATCAGAAAAAGAAGAGAACACACCCAAATTAATAAACTCAGAGATGAGAATGGAAACATCACCACGGAAACAACCAAGATTCAGAACATTATAAGGGAATACTTCTCAAAACTTTATGCTAATAAGTTCGACAACTTGACAGAAATGGACCTCTTCCTAGCAAATATTGACATGCCAAAACTAAACCAAGATGAGTTAAACTATCTTAACAGGCCCATATCAAGCATTGAAATAGAAACAGCAATAAGAGACCTCCCAGCTAAGAAAAGTCCAGGACCAGATGGTTTTACAACAGAATTTTACAAGGCCTTCAAAGCAGAGCTCACACCAATTCTCCTCCAACTCTTCAATGAAATTGAAAGAGAAAGCTCAGTACCGAACACATTCTATGAAGCCATCATAACCCTAATCCCAAAACCAGGCAGGGACTCATCAAAGAAAGAGAACTATAGACCCATTTCTTTGATGAACATTGATGCAAAACTTCTCAACAAAATTTTGGCCAATCGACTTCAACAATTCATCCAAAAAATCATAGACCACGATCAAACAGGATTCATTTCAGGGATGCAAAGCTGGTTCAATATACGCAAATCAATTAATATTATTCATCACATCAACAGGAGCAAGAACAAGAACCACATGGTTATCTCAATAGACGCAGAAAAAGCATTCGACAAGATCCAACACCCCTTTATGATCAAGGTTTTGGAAAAATTAGGAATCCATGGAACATTCCTCAATACAATAAAGGCTGTATATGACAAACCTACAGCCAGCATTATACTCAATGGTGAAAAACTAAAGCCATTTCCTCTTAACTCAGGAACAAGACAAGGATGCCCACTCTCTCCACTTCTCTTCAATCTAGTCTTAGAATGCCTAGCTACAGCAATAAGACAAGATGCAGACATAAAGGGGATCCAAATAGGGAAAGAAGAAATAAAACTCTCCCTCTTTGCAGATGACATGATCTTGTATTTAAAGAATCCCATAGACTCCACTCCCAAATTACTCAAGCTGATTCAAAACTTTGGCAAAGTAGCAGGTTATAAAATTAACCCCCAAAAATCAATGGCTTTTCTGTATGCCAACAATGAGAAAAGTGTGGCTGAAATTAGGAAAGCAACTCCATTTGTAATAGCCCCACAAAAAATAAAATACCTAGGAATTAACTTAACTAAATAAGTGAAGGACCTCTATGATGAAAACTTTAAAATCTTGAAAAAGGAAATCAACACAGAACTTAAAAAATGTCAAAACCTCCCATGCTCCTGGATTGGCAAGATTAACATCGTGAAAATGGCAATACTTCCCAAGGCTATCTACAAATTCAACGCGATACCTATCAAAATTCCACCCTCATTCTTCAAGGAAATAGAAGAGGCAATCCAAAAATTCATATGGAACAATAAAAGACCCCGAATAGCAAAAACACTTCTCAACGGAAAGAACACTGCTGGAGAAATATCAATACCAAATTTCAAACTCTACTATAAAGCCATAGTAATCAAAACAGCTTGGTATTGGCATAAGAACAGACCTCAGGACCAATGGAATAGAATTGAAAACCCAGAAATGAACCTACAGACCTATAGCCATCTAATCTTCGATAAGGAAGCTAAAACAATAGAATGGAAGAAAGACAGCCTCTTCAGTAAATGGTGCTGGCAAAATTGGTTAACTACATGTGGAAAACTAAAGCTAGATCCTTATATATCACCCTGCACCAGAATCAACTCCAAATGGATCAAAGACCTTGAACTCAAAGCAGACACTCTGAAAACATTACAGGATGGAATAGGAGAAACCCTAGGTCTCCTTGGCTCAGGCCGAAATTTTCTGAATAGAGACCCGGAAACACAACAAATCAAAGAAAGGTTGGACAAATGGGATTGCATAAGGTTGCAGAGCTTCTGCAGGGCAAATGACATAGCTAGCAAGATCAATAGAAAGCCCACCGATTGGGAGAAGATCTTTACTAGCCATACAACGGACAAGGGTCTCATATCTAAATTATACTTGGAACTCAAAAAATTAAACCACCCAACAACAAATCCTCAAAGAAACAACTGCCCAATAAATAAGGGGGCGAAAGACTTAAAGAGAAGCTTCTCTGAAGAAGAAAGAAGGATGGCCAATAGACACATGAAGAAATGTTCAACATCCCTAGCCATAAAAGAAATGCAAATCAAAACAACATTCAGATATCACCTCACTCCAGTTAGAACAGCAAAAATCAAGAACTCTAACAACAACAGATGCTGGAGGGGATGTGGACAGAAAGGAACCTTACTTCATTGTTGGTGGGAATGTAAACTTGTTCAACCACTTTGGAAAGCAGTATGGAGGTTCCTCAAAAGACTTCACATAGATCTCCCCTATGATCCAGCAATCGCACTTTTGGGCATTTACCCAAATGTATACAAACAAGACCACTCTAAAGCTACCAGCACAACTATGTTTATTGCAGCATTATTTACCATAGCTAAGATATGGAACCAACCCAGAAGCCCCTCAGTAGATGAATGGATCAAGAAAATGTGGTATATATACACAATGGAATTCTATGCCTCCATCAGAAAGAATGACATTTCCCCATTTGTGAGGAAATGGAAAGGCTTGGAAAAAATTATATTAAGTGAAGTAAGCCAGGCCCAAAGAAACATAGGTCCCATGGTTTCCCTTATTTGCAATATCTAGTATAGGTATGAGTCAAGCGGAAAAGGTCAGATAATGTGATGTTAGGAAAACGAACCCTTAAATATGTATTTTAATGTTTTCGTTTCTTTCATGCATGTGTTTCTAATGCATTTATACGATTATTTCTTTGTTGCTTTGTATGTCCCTCCCCCACAGTGTAACCCCCGCTTTCACTTTATCTGATGTCAGTATAATATGTGGAGGAGATGGGGACAAACAAGTCGTTTAAGGATTCAGGTGCACCTGTTGCAACAAGGAGAATTACAAAATGTCATGTCAAAGCAAGCTTTACAATGTCAGTTTGGGGGGCGAGGGGGGTATGATTGGGTGGGAGGGAGGGGGGAGGCTGGGAAGGGAGGTGAAGGGTAAACAAAGGAGGAGGCTGCAATGCTTGGTAAGAAATGTACGCATTATCCTGCCAATGTAATTGTAACCCCTCTGTACAGTATGCTCTCAAATAAAATAAAATAAAATTTAAAAAAATATATAATCTAATCTACTAATGGATAGAACCCAGTCTACATTTTATAGGTATTACCAGTTTAAAGCTAGAAATGAAATAGCAGGTTTTGATTAGGAACTCTGGGAGACCCCAATAGCATCTACACAAATATGAAAGTTGGAAGACTGTCTGGGCATGAATCTCTCTCCTTACTTGATGTTAGCATTTTCTTAACTGGGCATTCTCAAATAGCTTGAGTAAAATGGATGTATGTTGAACCAAAGTATAGTTTCCAACTCAGTTGGCCAGTAAGTTTTCCAACACTGGTCCTCTGCAATACCAGACACCTTTCTATGACTTAAATAAAGTTGCTTTTGGATTGTATTTTTTCCTTTGATAATCCAACTTTGCTCATTAATAGTTGGCAGGTTTGAACTGATTGATTAAGTAGTGCTCCTGGCTCAACTGAGGTCATGTGGTTCCCACCTTTTCAATAACCCTGGAAGATCCAGGGTATAAACAGTTTATCTTTATAATAGTAAATGTACTCATTATCTTGCTCATGTAACTGTAACCCTCTGCACATCACTTTTGCAATAAAAAAACATACACAAAAAAGGAAGGTTATGACATATCTAGGCTGACCTTGTTCTGGAGTTCTAAGTTCTGACATTCATGCTTGATAAGGTCTCATAACAGCCCCACCCCATTTTCCTCACCCAAGGCTGTTTGAAAATTTTTGTCGGTAATGGGGCCTGAATTCTGGGCCTGGGCACTGCCCCTCAGCTCTTCAGCTCAAGGTTAACACTCTACCACTTGAGCCACAACACCACTTCTGGCTTTTTTCTGCTTCTGTGGTGCTGAGGAATCAAACCCAAGGCCTCATGCATGCAAGGCAAGCGCTCTACCATTGAGCTAGCTTCGCAGCCCTTGAAACAATCTTCACTGGCCTGTTATAAAACTATTCCAAAAACATGTACTCATCATTCCCATGTTTCCTCTACTTGCTGGTTTTTCCTTTTATAAAACTTTCAAACCTACATAACATTCTTTTGAATATCCAGGAAAAAGTAATCCTATATGAAGTTTTTTAAAAATGTAATAACAATGATAACTTGTTAAACCTGGAACATTGTAAATAACAAAATTTCAAGAACCTTTTGCTATTAAGTCAGTTAATTACTGAATACCTTCAACAGATCCTTCTGAAGATATTTACACAGACAGGGATATACAAGATTTAACAAGTGCACATTAGAAATAGAGCTCAAAAATAAAAAAAAAATCAGCCTTAAAACATGTTTTCATATCTTTCCCCACCTTCTCCCTAAAAGACAACAATATAAAGAATGTCTGAAGGAGCCTTCTTAGCTCCAATTTTCTTGGGCTTCCTAGGTTTAGAATTCTCAAATCACAGACACATGCTGAAATGGAAGTTTTTTTTGTTTTTGTTTTTGTTTTTGTTTTTGGTGCACTCTGCCCTTCAGACTTTATTGTGAAAATACCATACAGAGGGGTTACAATTACATGGGCAAGGTAATGAGTACATTTCTTATAAGCATTGTTGCCTCCTTTGTTTCCTCTTCCCAATCCCTTCCTGTCTCCTTCCCCCCGCAAAAAAAAAAAAAAAAAAAAAAAAACGTTGTAAAGTTCGGTTTTCGACATAACAACTTGTACATCTCATTGTTGCAATGGGTCCACCTGTATCCCTATTTAAACTATTTGTTTTTGCCCTTCCCCTCCACAAAGTATACAATATCAAATACAGTGTAAGCAGGGGTTATACCATGGAGGAGGAACATGCAAAGCAAAGAAATCATCTTATAAATATGTTAGAAACAATCACAAGAAAGAAAAAAAAACATTTGAATACTTACCTTGGGGTTCATTTCACCTCTTGTTCACCCCTTTTCTTAACTCCCTTACTAGAGATTTTTCTCAGAGATAACTCCATCTCCAACATTTCATTCTTTCCCAGCTGGACAAATGAAGTTATAGATTAAGACTCTTAATCACAAAGAATTTAAGAGTCTGAATCTAAGACAATTCTCACACACAGCCCCTGCAAACACACAACTACCAAAGCAGTATTCATAGATTCATTTTTTTCTACCGAGGCCAATGCATGAGGTTGCTTGCTTCTCAGGGTGTCTGTTTGGACCCCTTCCTGATGTTGTGGATTAATTTTACATCTCAGGTCCATTGTCAGCTACAAAGGATGGCAGGTTTAGCCCATGCACGAGACTGCCACAACCGAATGGTAGGGTGTCTCTCATCTTGAGGGCCTCCTAGGATCCCTCATGAGTGGCATGGAAGATTTGTATTGGAAATTCCTGGGGAAATTAAGATATCCTAGGAACACCAACTCAGAATGCCATTTGCAGGAGCAAACTTTGCCTTGCTGTCTGTTGCATGCCCAAGTTGAATAAGCACACTGGATTGGCAGCCCACCACTGGCTCCCCTCAATTTGAACTTTTGGATCACCTTTCATGATAGCTCAAATTTTAGACCTTTCAAACTATTCAAAAGCTTTAATAATCAACCCCCAGAACACGTGGCCATGTTAAAAGAAAAATAACCAACTTTTACCCAGCCGGTGTTCTACCACTAAAGCCATGCCTCCAACCCCTAGCACTTCTCTAAAATAGTTTTGGTAAGCTTGTGACTACCTTTACAAGGGCAGTGCTTATATCAGTCAAAAAGACTTAACTTCTACAATTCTCCCATCTCATTTTACTTTTTCTTCCAACCTAAAGCACTGACTTTCCTATTCAGCAGTATCCAAAGGGTATTTTGATTAAAAAGTGATTGGTTAAGGCAGTTTTTCACTGAACAAAACCTCTTATACAGGAGATAAAGCACCCATCCACACATTCCTCTGAAAACAGTTACTAAAGAGGTAAATATTGACACCATGACTCATTTTTAAAATGCTTGTTTCATCATCAAGGTACTAAAGGGATCTGCCACCACACAGACACAAACTTTTTTTTAAATTTAATTTTATTTTATTTGTGAACATACTGTACAGAGGAGTTACAATTACGTGGGCAGGATAATGCGTACATTTCTTACCAAGCATTGCAGCCTCCTCCTTTGTTTACCCTTCACATCCCTTCCCAGCCTCCCCCCTCCCCCCAATCCCAATCCTTCTCCTTCCCCCCCCCCCCCCGCACCGACGTTGTAAAGCTAGTTTTGGACATGACAACTTGACAAACTTTTTTTTTAACGGACTGTAGGCTGGTCCGGGGTTTGATCTCATCTCTTTTTTTTGCTCAAGGTTACCACGTTAGCCACAACTCCAGTAGTTTATCTTTTTGCAGGTTAGTTGGAAAGTCTCATCTTTCCTGCCCAGGTAAACTTCAAACACAGATCCTCAAACAGCCACCTGAACATCTAGGATTACACTCAGCTTCACCTGAGTTTTTAGGTAACTTGTTTGCCAGTATTAAATCCTTGTAAGTCTTTCTGTGGCATTGGCCTCCAACTACCACACAGATTCCCTTTCAAGTATTATACTTAGATCTAATTTCTCCCATTCAGTCCTTCCAGTGGCTCCTAATTTCCCCCCACCCCCGCCCTTGGTGGCATTTCCAATTAACAAACCCTGCTGATAAATAAAAGCATATATTGGAATAATCGATTGTGGAGATCAACAGAATAAAACTAATTTGAACTGCTGTTTCTGGTTTCTTGGAAAATTTTAGGGGCTCCTAAATACCATATTTGTAAATATGATTCTTGAATGATCTACTATGAAGTCTCTCCTTACCTAAGGTATTTGAGAATGGTCAGGTGCAGGTTGGACAATTGAACCAAAGCACAGATTCCACTCCAGTTCTACATTGGTCTTCTGCAATACCACCAGATATTTCGCCTGGCTATGATTAATGCTTATTGCTCATCTCAAGGGGTGGCCTTCACTACATCCAGGTAAGTTTCCCAGAAATGTCAAATTTTCCCCAGGTATAGTTGGCCTGGAAAGAATGGAGCTGATCAGTTTCAGGGGTTTTTGAAATAGACTCTTCCTTTTGAGAAGAGCAACAGGGTGTTCCAAGTTGTCTTGATGACTTATGATGCATTTCATGCCCATGGGGTCTGAGATCCATGACAGCACAAATAGGACCACTTGTGTGGCCTCCCTGCCACACAGTCAAAGCAGTACTTAGACTGTGGACAGAATCACCACAGTATTTACCTCGCTTATCCGTTTCAATTTCAGTCCTGGTAGACTCAAAATTAGAAGTCATACACAGTGTCTGCTCCAAGACTGAAGTGGCAACCATATTGTAGGATTAACTAGAGGGTGGATTGAGGCCCTGGAGCCAAGCATGGTCACCATAAGGTCATTAAGACTGGAGTTCCCCATGCAGGATGTTTTCACAAGTCAATACCTGACAAACATTAGACACTTATTTGGGCAGTATGAAACTGAATCAATTTGATCAAAAGCCCCCTCCTTACTAGAAGGCAATCCCCCTCCCAACTAGAAGGGAAACCTGCTTTCCTGCTAGATAGAAACCCCCAAGACTCCGTCCCTCTTTGTCGGAAAACATTTAGGTGTAGCTTTTTTTTTTTTTTTTGGTAGGTCTTGGGGCTGAACTCTGGGCCTGGGTGCTCTCCTTCAGCTCAAGGCTAGTGCTGTACCACTTTACCTACAGCACCACTTCTGGTATTCTGAGTGGTTTATTGGCAAAAAGTCTCATGGAATTTCCCTGCCCAGCTTGGCTTTGAATCGTGATCCTCAGATCTTAGCCTCCTGAGTAGCTAGTATTATAGGTGTGAGCAACCAACACCTGTTTTTTTTTATTGTTACTTCTATTTTCTTTTCTTTCTTTTTTATTGTGAAAATACTGTAGAGAAGGGTTTACAAATACATGGGCAAGATAGTGAGTACATTTCTTTTTTCTTTTTTATTTTTTTTAATTTAATTTTATTTTATTTGAGAGCATACTGTACAGAGGGGTTACAATTACATTGGCAGGATAATGCATACATTTCTTACCAAGCATTGCAGCCTCCTCCTTTGTTTACCCTTCACCTCCCTTCCCAGCCTCCCCCCTCCCCCCCACCCAATCATACCCCCCCACACACCGACATTGTAAAGCTTGCTTTGACATGACATTTTGTAATTCTCCTTGTTGCAACAGGTCCACCTGAATCCTTAAACGACTTGTTTGTCCCCATCTCCTCCACATATTATACTGACATCAGATAAAGTGAAAGCGGGGGTTACACTGTGGGGGAGGGACATACAAAGTAACAAAGAAATAATCGTATAAATGCGTTAGAAACACATGCATGAAAGAAACGAAAACATTAAAATACATATTTAGGGGTTCGTTCTCCTAACATCACATTATCTGACCTTTTCCGCTTGACTCATACCTATACTAGATATTGCAAATAAGGGAAACCATGGGACCTATGTTTCTTTGGGCCTGGCTTACTTCACTTAATATAATTTTTTCCAAGCCTTTCCATTTCCTCACAAATGGGGAAATGTCATTCTTTCTGATGGAGGCATAGAATTCCATTGTGTATATATACCACATTTTCTTGATCCATTCATCTACTGAGGGGCTTCTGGGTTGGTTCCATATCTTAGCTATGGTAAATAATGCTGCAATAAACATAGTTGTGCTGGTAGCTTTAGAGTGGTCTTGTTTGTATACATTTGGGTAAATGCCCAAAAGTGCGATTGCTGGATCATAGGGGAGATCTATGTGAAGTCTTTTGAGGAACCTCCATACTGCTTTCCAAAGTGGTTGAACAAGTTTACATTCCCACCAACAATGAAGTAAGGTTCCTTTCTGTCCACATCCCCTCCAGCATCTGTTGTTGTTAGAGTTCTTGATTTTTGCTGTTCTAACTGGAGTGAGGTGATATCTGAATGTTGTTTTGATTTGCATTTCTTTTATGGCTAGGGATGTTGAACATTTCTTCATGTGTCTATTGGCCATCCTTCTTTCTTCTTCAGAGAAGCTTCTCTTTAAGTCTTTCGCCCCCTTATTTATTGGGCAGTTGTTTCTTTGAGGATTTGTTGTTGGGTGGTTTAATTTTTTGAGTTCCAAGTATAATTTAGATATGAGACCCTTGTCCGTTGTATGGCTAGTAAAGATCTTCTCCCAATCGGTGGGCTTTCTATTGATCTTGCTAGCTATGTCATTTGCCCTGCAGAAGCTCTGCAACCTTATGCAATCCCATTTGTCCAACCTTTCTTTGATTTGTTGTGTTTCCGGGTCTCTATTCAGAAAATTTCGGCCTGAGCCAAGGAGACCTAGGGTTTCTCCTATTCCATCCTGTAATGTTTTCAGAGTGTCTGCTTTGAGTTCAAGGTCTTTGATCCATTTGGAGTTGATTCTGGTGCAGGGTGATATATAAGGATCTAGCTTTAGTTTTCCACATGTAGTTAACCAATTTTGCCAGCACCATTTACTGAAGAGGCTGTCTTTCTTCCATTCTATTGTTTTAGCTTCCTTATCGAAGATTAGATGGCTATAGGTCTGTAGGTTCATTTCTGGGTTTTCAATTCTATTCCATTGGTCCTGAGGTCTGTTCTTATGCCAATACCAAGCTGTTTTGATTACTATGGCTTTATAGTAGAGTTTGAAATTTGGTATTGATATTTCTCCAGCAGTGTTCTTTCCGTTGAGAAGTGTTTTTGCTATTCGGGGTCTTTTATTGTTCCATATGAATTTTTGGATTGCCTCTTCTATTTCCTTGAAGAATGAGGGTGGAATTTTGATAGGTATCGCGTTGAATTTGTAGATAGCCTTGGGAAGTATTGCCATTTTCACGATGTTAATCTTGCCAATCCAGGAGCATGGGAGGTTTTGACATTTTTTAAGTTCTGTGTTGATTTCCTTTTTCAAGATTTTAAAGTTTTCATCATAGAGGTCCTTCACTTATTTAGTTAAGTTAATTCCTAGGTATTTTATTTTTTGTGGGGCTATTACAAATGGAGTTGCTTTCCTAATTTCAGCCACACTTTTCTCATTGTTGGCATACAGAAAAGCCATTGATTTTTGGGGGTTAATTTTATAACCTGCTACTTTGCCAAAGTTTTGAATCAGCTTGAGTAATTTGGGAGTGGAGTCTATGGGATTCTTTAAATACAAGATCATGTCATCTGCAAAGAGGGAGAGTTTTATTTCTTCTTTCCCTATTTGGATCCCCTTTATGTCTGCATCTTGTCTTATTGCTGTAGCTAGGCATTCTAAGACTAGATTGAAGAGAAGTGGAGAGAGTGGGCATCCTTGTCTTGTTCCTGAGTTAAGAGGAAATGGCTTTAGTTTTTCACCATTGAGTATAATGCTGGCTGTAGGTTTGTCATATACAGCCTTTATTGTATTGAGGAATGTTCCATGGATTCCTAATTTTTCCAAAACCTTGATCATAAAGGGGTGTTGGATCTTGTCGAATGCTTTTTCTGCGTCTATTGAGATAACCATGTGGTTCTTGTTCTTGCTCCTGTTGATGTGATGAATAATATTAATTGATTTGCGTATATTGAACCAGCTTTGCATCCCTGAAATGAATCCTGTTTGATCGTGGTCTATGATTTTTTGGATGAATTGTTGAAGTCGATTGGCCAAAATTTTGTTGAGAAGTTTTGCATCAATGTTCATCAAAGAAATGGGTCTATAGTTCTCTTTCTTTGATGAGTCCCTGCCTGGTTTTGGGATTAGGGTTATGATGGCTTCATAGAATGTGTTCGGTACTGAGCTTTCTCTTTCAATTTCATTGAAGAGTTGGAGGAGAATTGGTGTGAGCTCTGCTTTGAAGGCCTTGTAAAATTCTGCTGTAAAACCATCTGGTCCTGGACTTTTCTTAGCTGGGAGGTCTCTTATTGCTGTTTCTATTTCAATGCTTGATATGGGCCTGTTAAGATAGTTTAACTCATCTTGGTTTAGTTTTGGCATGTCAATATTTGCTAGGAAGAGGTCCATTTCTGTCAAGTTGTCGAACTTATTAGCATAAAGTTTTGAGAAGTATTCCCTTATAATGTTCTGAATCTTGGTTGTTTCCGTGGTGATGTTTCCATTCTCATCTCTGAGTTTATTAATTTGGGTGTGTTCTCTTCTTTTTCTGATAAGATTTGCTAAGGGTCTGTCAATTTTGTTAAGTTTTTCAAAGAACCAACTCTTTGTTTTGTTGATTCTTTCTATAGTTTTTTTGGATTCTAATTCATTTAATTCTGATTTAATTTTGATTATTTATTTCCGTCTACTGGATTGGGGTTTATCTTGCTGCTCTTTTTCAAGGAGGTTTAGATGTGTCATTAAATTGCTAGTTTCAGATCTCTCCAATTTGTTGATGTAGGAGCTCAGAGCTATAAACTTGCCTCTGAGTACTGCCTTTGCTGTGTCCCAGAGGAGCTGGTAATTTGTGTGTTCATTTTTGTTGAATAGCATGAACATTTGAATTTCTTTTCTAATCTCTTCCATGACCCACTCATGATTCAGCAGTGTGTTGATCAGCCTCCAAGTGATACCGGACTTTCTTTGGTGGCTTTTGGTGTTGAGTTCTAATTTTATTCCCTTGTGGTCAGAGAGAATGCAGGGTATAACTTCAATGTTTCTGAATTTAGACAAGTTTGCTTTGTGGCCTAGAATGTGGTCTATTTTAGAAAACGTTCCATGTGCTGCTGAGAAGAACGTGTATTCTGATGCTGCTGGGTGAAATGTTCGGTAAATGTCTGTTAAGTCTAGTTGATCTATGCAGCTGTTTAGATCTGCGGTTTCTCTGTTGAGTTTTTGCCGAGTTGATCTGTCTAGTGGGGAGAGTGGTGTGTTAAAATCCCCAACAATTAATGTCTTTGGATCTATATGGGATTTGAGGGAAAGTAGTGTTTCTTTGATAAATTTGGGTGCTCCATTGTTTGGCGAATAGATATTTAGAATTGTAATATCCTCCTGAAGGAGAGATCCTTTAATTAGTATGTAGCGACCTTCTTTATCTCTTCTCACGAATTTTAATATGAAGTCTATTTTATCTGATATTAGGATTGCAACTCCCGCCTGTTTATGAGGGCCGTTTGCTTGGTAGATTTTGTTCCAGCCTTTAACCTTGAAAATGTGTTTGTTTTTATGGGCAAGATGTGACTCCTGCAGGCAGCAGATAGAAGGGTCTTGTTTTTTAATCCAACTAGACAGTCTATGTCGCTTAATTGGAGAGTTCAGTCCGTTAACGTTAAGCGATAGGACTGAGAGGTATTTGGGAGTTCCTGCCATGTTATCTACCTTCTTGGGGGCTGCGAAAACTGGGTCCTTCCTATGGTTCTTGGATTCTCCGTTTGGGTGCAGTTTGTTGGCCTTTATTGTGGTCTTGTTGGTTTTCTATGTGTAGGACATCTTTAAGAATCTTTTGTAGGGCTGGTTTGGTGGAGATGTATTGTTTCAATTTTTCTTTGCTGTGGAAGGTTTTTATTTGGCCTTCAGTTATGAAGGAGAGTTTAGCTGGGTACAGTATTCTTGGTTGATAGTTGTTTGTTTTTAGGGCATGGCATACGTCATTCCAGGCTCTTCTTGCTTTGATTGTCTCTGCTGAGAAATCTGAGGTGATTCTAATTGGTTTCCCTTTATAGGTGATTACCCTTTTCTCCCTGACAGCTTTAAGGATCTTTTCCTTGTTCTGAGTTGATCCTGTGTGGATTATAATGTGTCGGTGGGATGTCCTATTCTGGTCTGGTCTATTTGGGGTTCTAAAGGCTTCTTGTATCTGAATAGGCCTATCTTTTTGCATGTTTGGGAAGTTCTCTGCTAGGATCCTGTTGAACAAATTTCCTAGACCATTAACTTCAGTTTCTACGTGCTCCTCTACACCCATTATCCTTAAGTTATGCCTTCTGATGGTGTCTTCCAGGTGTTGGATAGATCTATCATATTTCTTGGACTTGTCTTGGATGGTTGTATGTTCTTTCTCTATAATATCTAGGCTGTCTTCAATCCCTGAGATTCGATCTTCTGCATGGTCTAACCTGCTGTCAAGACTCTCTATTTTGTTTTTAATCTCTTTTCCTTCTAATTGGTCAGTTTTGATGATGGCTTCAAGTTCTTTGTTGAAGCTCTGTTTTAGGTCTTGTATGAATCTCTTTACTTCCTTAGTTTGGTGTTCAGTGTTTGTCCTCAAATCACTTAGTTGATTGGATATGGTTTCTTTGGACTCCCATTCCTTCTGTTGGGTTCCATTCAGCATTCCCTTTGTGGTCTCCCTGACTTCCTTCAGCTCTTTGTTAATGGATTCTATGGATGCCTTTAGTGATCTTTGTGTGTTCTCTACCTGGTCTCTCAATTCCTGTATTACTCTTTGTTTAGCTTCCTCACGTTCGTGGGATTCCTGCAGTTCTCTTTGAGTGTTCTCAGCCTGCTCACGCCATTCCTCCCTTTCTCTTTGAGTATTCTCAAGTTGTTCACGCAAATCCTGTATCAGTTTTTGATTAGCTTCCTCACGCTTATGATATTCCTGTTTAAACTTCTGTGATGCCTCCTCTCTCTCCCTATCACGCTCATAGAGAGTCCTTTGTAAGTTGTCAAACTTCTCATTTATCATGTTTGCCACCGGTGTTTGTAGAGCTATTTGGGAACTCTCCTCTGGAGTGTTCATTATCTGATCTGACCCCTGATTATCAAGATTGGGAATTGAGATACCCGAATTTGCCATTTTTCTTGTGTTTTTCCGGCTTACTCTGCCCATTTGAGATGAAGATAGTACCAGTTTTGTGCTAGAACACTATCTTAAGGCAACCATCAACCAAAGTTTGCATTTGTACAGTCAATAGTCTACAGATACAATCTAGTTCAACAGATACATCTATTCAACATCAAACAACTATATGCTAAAGGACTTCAAACCGCAGAAAAGAATTTGGAAAACCAGAAATTATTAGGATTAGGGAGAGATGTGGGTGAAAAATAGGAATAGATTGGTGTGGGGAGGCACAGGGAGAGTTAACTATGTCCTAATCACAATGCAGGAAATGGGTTGGGTAGGATGCAAGTAGAGAGAGAGAGAAAAAGAAGAGAGGGATAGGGGAATGAAAAGAGAATAGAAAAAAAATAGAAACGTAAAAATTAAAGTTATTGTAGAGATTAAAAGACCATCTATTTAGAGAGGAATGTGAATATGTTGTGAGAAAGGGAGGGACACAGAGAAGATGTGAAAAACTTTAAGGATGGGAAAGGGAGAAGAAAAGATCAGAAGTTCAGTAGAGCTAGACAAAAAACAAAAAGATAATTATGAAAGAAAGAAAAAGAGAAAGAAGATAAGAAAAGAAAGGAAAACGCTCATTTACATATTCCTAAAATAAAAATTATAAGAGGAGAAAACAAAAAAAAAAGTTACTGGAAATCAATTATTTTTTCAGAAGAGGCAAAAATTAAAGATTAATAAAAGTTTTAAAAGAGAAAAAAATTTATATATATATATATATATAAGGTAACAAAAAACAAAAAACAAACAAAAGAAAAAAAAAAGAAAAGAAGAAAAAAAAATCCTTTGATTTTTTTTTTCTGGGGGGGGAGGGGTGGGAAGAATCCTGTATCTCCCTTTTGTCTGTAACCAGCCTTTTGTTGGAGTCTCTGGTCAGCTTGAGGTCCTGTGGCTTGATTGGTTTCTTAAGTTGATTTGTTGGAAGAGGCAGAAAAATGCTCTGCTTTACCCAAGATTTTGAGATCCCCCTCCCAGGTTAGTTTTCTAGGAGGGTGATCTGCTTTGAGAATCACAAAAGAGGGGGATGCAGTGGTGAGGCTAGGTTCTGGGTAGAGTTGAGGCCTTTCAACAATCAGTAGCTTTTCCCTGGGGCTGATTTGTGCAAAAAAAAAATCTCCCAGAGCCCAGCCTGGAGCCGTTCTCAGGGATTCTGTTTTTCAATTGATTGTTGAGGCTGCTAGAGGGAGGGGCAGCCTCTGGCTCTGGTTACCCAGTGAGGGAAGCCACTCCAATGGCTGGCACCTGAGCTGGGTGACTTTTCCCTGGATGGAGCCGAGTCTGGCAGGTCACTTTGCCGTTAAGTTCTTGTGACCTGCTAAATGACTCGTTTTATTCCAAGGCCTGGGTTGGAGCTGGCAGCTCCTCCGGGCTTTGTCGGTATCCACGATGGAGATCCCCGGTGCTGGGGGGGGGAGGGGTGGCCTTCCCTCCTCTGCTCCCTGAGAAGGAGTGAGGACGTCGGGCTTGTACTCACGCCGAGTCTTGGATCCTGGGTCGTCTCTGGTCTGCAAGCTGCAGGATGAAGATGTCCACTCTTTGTTGGTTCTTGCTGGTGTTGAGTAGAATCCGCTCGCCCGCTGCGTCTGTCTCCTTCTTCCCGGACTCTCTGTGTGAGCGCTTAGGTATGGCCCCCCGGCTGCGGTCTCCGCTGCTTGCAACCCTGCCGCCGCCGCCGCGGCGGCTGCTGGCGAGCACTCAGGTGTTTCTTTTTGCCTTGGTTTCCCTCTCTTGTCTAACTCTCTGTCCTGTGATGGCACACTTGGTGTGATTCTCTGGCTTAGGACTGTTCACTGGAACTCTAAAACTGCTTTCTCTGCAAGAGCTTGTTCAGATTACAGCTTCTCCTCCACCATCTTCCCGGAAGTCCTGAGTACATTTCTTATCAAGCATTGTAGCCTCCTCCTTTGGTTTCCCTTCCCATCCCATCCTCCCTCCACCCACCACCTTCCCCTCCTCATCCCCCCACCAAAGTTGTAAAGTTCGTTTTCGACATAACAACTTGTACATCTCAATATTTCAATGGGTCCATATGTATCCCTATTTAAATGATTTGTTTTTTCCCTTCCCCTCCACAAATTATAACATCAAATACAGTGGAATCAGGGTTTATATCATGGCGGAGGGACATACAAAGCAACAAAGAAATAATCTTATGTGTTAGAAATAATCGCATGAAAGAAAAAAAAATTTCAATACATATCTTAGGGTTAATTTCCCTAACGTCAACTTAACTGACCTTTTCTGCTTTACTCAGACATATAGTTATTGAAACTAAGGGAAACCATGGGACCTATGTTTCTTTGGGCCTGGCTTACTTCACTTAATATAATTTCTTTCCAAGTCTTTCCATTTCTTAACAAATGGGGCAATGTCATTCTTTCTGATGGAAGCATAGAATTCCATTGTGTTTATATACCACATTTTCTTGATCCATTCATCTACTGAGGGGCATCTGGGTTGGTTCCATATATTAGCTTTGGTAAATAATGCTGCAATAAATATAATCGTGCTGGTAGCTTTAGTGTGGTCTTGTTTGTAAACATTTGGGTAAATGCCCAAAAGTGGGATTGCTGTGTCAGGGGAGCTCTATGTGGAGTCTTTTGAGGAACCTCCATACTACTTTCCAAAGTGGTTGAACAAGTTTACACTCCCACCAACAATGCAGTAAGGTTCCCTTCTGTCCACATCCCCTCCAGCCATCTGTTGTTATCCTGGTTTTTAATATTTTCCCTTTTTTTTTATGGTGTCTTTCTTTCTTTTTTTTTCTTTTTTTTATTTTTTATTTAATTTAATTTTATTTGTGAACATACGGTACAGAGGGGTTAAAATTACATGGGCAGGATAATGCGTACATTCTTACCAAGCATTGAACCCTCCTCCTGTGGTTTACCCTTCACATCCCTTCCCAGCCGCCCCCCTCCCCCCCCAATCCTTCTCCTTCCCCCCCTTTCCCCCCCACCCGCACCAACGTTGTAAAGCTCATTTTGGACATGACAATTTGTATATCTCATTGTTGCAACAGGTCCACTTGTATCCTTAAACAACTGGTTTTTCCCCATCTCCTACACAAGTTATACTGACATCAAATATAGTGAAAGCATGGGTTATACTGAGGGGGAGGGACATACAAAGCAACAAAGAGATAATCTTATAAATGCATTAGAAACACATGCATGAAAGAAAAAAACATTAAAATACATATCTAAGGGTTCATTTTCCTGACCTCACATTATCTGACCTTTTCCGCTTGACTCATAATGGGATTGCATAAAGTTGCAGAACTTTTGCAGGGCAAATGACATAGCTAGCAAGATCAATAGACAGCCCACCGATTGGGAGAAGATCTTTACTAGCCATACAACGGACAAGGGTCTCATATCTAAAATATACTTGGAACTCAAAAAATTAAACCACCCAACAACAAATCCTCAAAGAAACAACTGCCCAATAAATAAGGGGGCGAAAGACTTAAAGAGAAACTTCTCTGAAGAAGAAAGAAGGATGGCCAATAGACACATGAAGAAATGTTCAACATCCCTAGCCATAAAAGAAATGCAAATCAAAACAACATTCAGATATCACCTCACTCCAGTTAGAACGGCAAAAATCAAGAACTCTAACAACAACAGATGCTGGAGGGGATGTGGACAGAAAGGAACCTTACTTCATTGTTGGTGGGAATGTAAACTTGTTCAACCACTTTGGAAAGCAGTATGGAGGTTCCTCAAAAGACTTCACATAGATCTCCCCTATGACCCAGCAATCCCACTTTTGGGCATTTACCCACATGTTTACAAACAAGACTACACTAAAGCTACCAGCACAACAATGTTTATTGCAGCATTATTTACCATAGCTAAGATATGGAACCAACCCAGATGTCCCTCAGCAGATGAATGGATCAAGAAAATGTGGTATATATACACAATGGAATTCTATGCCTCCATCAGAAAGAATGACATTGCCCCATTTGTTAGGAAATGGAAAAACTTGGAAAAAATTATATTAAGTGAAGTAAGCCAGGCCCAAAGAAACATAGGTCCCATGGTTTCACTTATTTGCAGTATCCCTTTTTTTGTCTCTTGTGAGGTTTCAACTCTGGGCCTGGGCATTGTCACTAGCCCTTCAGCTCAAGGCTAGTGCTCTACCACTTGAGCCACAGCACCACTTCTGACTTTTTCTGCTTACATGGTGCTGAAGAATGGAACCCAGGTCCTCATACATGCAAGGCAAGCACTCTACCACTGGGTCAACTTCCCTGCACTTCATCTGAGTTTTTAGTTAACTTAGTTGCCAATGTTCAATTGTTCTAAGGCCTTTGTGCAGCTTTGGCCTCCAATCACCACATGAACTCTTCCCTTTTCAGATAACATTTCTAGAACTAATTTTCCCATGCTATCCTACTAGAGCATTTAGTTTATGGCTTAAAAAAATCTTTTAACAACCCTCTTTTTTTGCCAGTCCTGGGACTTGAACTCAGGGCCTGGGCACTGTCCCTCAGCTTCTTTTGCTGAAGGCTAGCGCTCTACCAGTTGAGCCACAGTGCCACTTCCAGCCTCTTCTGTTTATGTGGTGCTGAGGAATAAAACACAGGACTTCATGTGAATGCTAGTTAAATAGTTTGCCAGCCCCCAAATTACATTTTTTATTTATAGTAATCATCAGAATAAAACTGATTCATAAGCTGCTATTTGGTTTCTGGCTTTGAACTTTTGGGGAATCCTGAATAGCACCCATGAAAATATGAGATATGAATGACCCTCTATCGAAGGGCTTTCTCCTTACCTAGTATAAAATGTTTGATAATGGACAGGTAGGTGAAATGCTAGGGTGAAAGGGATGGCCAATTGAACCAAAGCACAGGTTCTTCTCTAGTTGGCCATGGTTAGTGCATACTGCTCATCTCTTCACAGGATCGGCCTTCACTCTTCCTGACAAGTTTCCCAGAAATGCCAATTGTCCCCCCAACCTAGAGAGGCAAGGGGTATAGTTGGCCTTGGGAAGATGGGGTTTTTGTCTTAGATCCTTACTCTTGCAAACAGGAACAGCAGGGTCTTACAAGTTTCCCCAGGCCGTGTTTGACCAACAGATCATGCACCACATGCCCTTGGGGGTCAGAGGTTCATCACAGTGGGAAGTGGACCACTTGTTTTTGTGGCCTTTGTGCCACACAATCTTAACAGTAATGGTGGACAGAATATTTAATCCATTTCACCCAAGCATTTTTCTTGTTGTTGGTTGTGGGACTTGAACTCTGGGCCTGGGTGCTGTCTCTGAGCTCTTTAGCTCAAGGCAAATGCCCTACCACTTGAGCCACAGAACCACTCCCAGTTTTCTGGTGGTTAATTGGAGACAAGAGTCTCAAGGGCTTTCCTGCCTGGGCTGGTTTTGAACCCCAACCCTCAGATCCTGAGTACGTAGGATTACAGATGCAAGCCATTGGCACCTGGCTTTTGACCTAAATTTTAAGTCTACCCTGAAAGTCTGCTTCTGAAACAGTTTCCAATGCCATACATCTGTGGATCAGCTAGAGGATCCATCCAAGCCTCAGAGTCAAAGTGGGTCAGCTGAAGGAGTTTAGTGAGTAGGATATTTTGAGTTCTCGCTTCCGGATATAGGATTTAACACAAACATGCAAGCATATATACACAAGTTTTTGTTTGGACAAGTGCATATTCTAGAGCTCAAAAATGAAAATCATTCATAGTGTTCTCAGACATTTTTCAACATTCTTCCAGTGGATTATCAGGAGCAAGTCTATGGATCCATTTTTCTTGGGTTCCTTAGGTCTACAATTCTTATTCCCCATTTTAGCAGGTCTCTTGTGATTTCAATTTTGGGTGCACTTAATCCTCCCTATTGTAAGTTTCTTGTGCAACCCTTTCATATTCAACTCTCTCCTTATTGGGATTTGCCAAGTATGTCTTCCTCCAGCTCCCACATTTTTTTTCTTGGGCCAGAGAATGAACACGCAGGTCAAGACTCAAATTCTCTTTGTGCCTAAGACACACTCAGCCCATGAAAATTCTCACCAACAAGGTACTATACTCTAGTCCAATTTTTTTTCTTTTTTTTTTTAAATTTTATTTTATTTTATTTGAGAACATACTGTACAGAGGGGCAACAATTACATGGGCAGGATAATGCATACATTTCTTACCAAGCATTGCAGCCTCCTCCTTTGTTTACCCTTCACCTCCCTTCCCCGCCTCCCCCTCTAGTCCAATTTTTCTTCTCATGGTCAATGCATGAGGTTACTTTTTATTGGGTGTTTCCTTGGGCTCCTTCCTGACATGGCTGATAAACTTTCCATCTTGGGTTCATCATTAACCACATGGGAGGGTGTTTAACCAAGCTTGAGCTACCTCAACAAGGTAGGATGTGTCTCCTCCTGAGGGATTCCCAGGATCCCCTTGAGTAACAAGGATCCTGGACAAGTCCCCAAATTGTTGGGAATACTCCCATAGTGTACCCCAATATCTCAAGAAAGACCATCAACTTGAAAGAACTTTGCATGTCAAAGTTTAGTTCTGTCAAAGGGCATGTTACTGACAGGAAGCCAATTAAGCAACCAGCCCGGCATCCACACGGGGTCGTTGCCCCACCACCGCGCGTTGGGACTGGGGTCCAGTGCTGAAAGCCTCTCATCCTGGGAAACAGGGTGAGGCTGGAAAGGGCACTGCCTCCCTCCTGTCATGCAATGCACCTTTGTGTGGAACCTGGCACAAAGCCATTCATAGACGTCCTGCTTCTGAGTCGGGGTTTCATAAGTAGGAGAGCAGCTCCCTCGCTGCAATCTATTGAAAGTCAGCCCTCCACACAAGGGTTTGTCTTTTCACCCCCACCCCCACATGGGCAGGCAATTGTCCTGAGCCCTTCCCATACCAGTGGGGTGGGGATTCGGGGCGGTCCCCTTCCCATCCATCCTTTTGGGTTGGGGCCTCCTCCTTCCCCTTGCTCTCTCTCCACTCTCGCATCTGTGTGGCTGGCGGGCCTCTCACAAGCACAACCCTGCCAGCCCGAGGCTTGGGTTGTGTATGTGCCAGGCTAGGCCGGTGTGGCATTGGGGAGGGGGTGGACATGCAGTTCCAGAGTGCTGAGTGGGAATCTGAACAGGTTTTACCCTTAATGAGCTACTACTTTTCTTGATCAGAAGTTGTGCTCACAGTCTTGTTCAATTGTCAATTTTGAAGCTCAGCTGGCTATTTTCAAAGGGGTTAACAGTTTCAGAGCAAACAACAAAACCAGGACAACCAGGCCACAAATTTTTAGAAAAATCTTAGCTTGTGCTCTATGAGTTAATCCATGCCTCCAAAGTCCCTAGAACCATTCTAGTAACAGGATATACTTTAGTTAAAATAGCTTTTTGTAAGATGGCTACTCTTAGTTGCTTTAGTTCAAGCAATCACTTTGAGAGAAAAGATTCTAACTCCTACAGAATCCATTCCCAGACAGAATTTATTGTCAGCAGCTCACTCTTTGGAATGGAGGCTTATAAGCTTATGAGCTTAGTGGCTGGGAAGGTGGCTCAGTGGGAGAGCACTTGCCTTGCATGCTCGAGGCCCTGGGTTCGATTCCTCAGCACCACATAAGAAAAAAGCCGGAAGTGGCGCTGTGGCTCAAGTGGTAGAGTGCTAGCCTTGAGCTGAAGAGCTGAGGGACAGCGCCCAGGCCCAGAGTTCAGGCCCCACGACCGGACCAAAAAAAAAAAAGCTTATGAGCTTATTCACATATTGCCTTGGTTCCCTTATGCAAACCCACCTCAGTGGATGGTTATGAAACCAACAGCTGTGTGTGGCTGCTTCATATAAAGAACTTGCCTTGTACTTCTGCTCCTATGACTACTAGAAAGAGGAGGCACGTAGCTGTGGACTTAAGCATACATATTGAACACAGAGCAAAGAACACAGAGCGGGCTGTAGCATTTTAAGAGATATAGATGAATCAGTTAGATCCTAGCTGCTTGGCTGACCACAGGGCACTTTCTTGATGCCACATTTCTGAGGCAGAGCATTTCCAAGCTGCCAAGACACTATGGTAGGAAGATGCCTGAAGGAGAATTCTTGGTGGGAAGTAAAAGTTGAAAGTTTGGATTTAGGTTTTAGAAAATGCAAGCCACTTTCTGAATTGCTTGAGGCAGCAAGCAGATCAACATGTTTTCTAGCCCTCTAGATGAAGAGTATGAGAACACTTCCCACATCTTAGTCAATCCTGCCTGCCTGGCAGTCTTCTATTCCCTCTTACAGGAGTTAAGCAGCTTTTAAGAAGTCTTACAGGGTGCTCATTACATTCTTCTGGGCGCCCTTCAGCTGGGCTAAACCCCCAGCCCCTCAGGTTTGTTTTCTTTAAAGAATTCGAGAGCAGAAATTTTTTTTTAAAAGAAAAGTTTTTTCTTGTGAAAATACCATACAGAGGGGTTATAATTACATGAGCATTGTTGCCTCCTCCTTTGTTTTTCCCCTACCATCTCTGCCCTCCCATCTCCACGACTACACTTCCTCTACCCCACCTCCCCCCAATTCAACCCACCTCCCCATTTCACCCCCACCTCCCCATTTCACCCCCACCTCCCCATTTCACCTCCCCACCTCTCCATTTGAACCCCACCACCACCCTGCTTCAAAAGTTGTAGTTTGTTTTTCGCCATAGTGTGTTGTACATCTCATCTCACTGTATCCCTATTGATTCAAAAGGAGAAGCCAAAAGCAGATCTGAAGAAGCCCACATCCCTGAGTATATGTACAGCCCTTTGACTCTGCCCCGTAGGGCGTGTTTCTGGATTGATTGGTCAAGGGGTGGGCTTGTGCTGCATGGCATCTCGTGATTGGTGTCCCAGTCTCAGATGAGTAGGAAGTTTCCTTATTGGATGCCCCATCTCAAAGCACAAGTGGGGAAAACACTTTTGTTGGATGGAAGGTAAAGGGACACGCCCCAGACCATAGTCAGAAACAGCACATGCATTAGCACCTGAAGCCTGATGGGAACAAGGTGTGTATTTTTTGCTGAGTCATTCATCCCCGCCGTGTTGGAGCCAATTCCAACCATCACCTGTTATCCATAACTACCCAGCTGAAGTGGTTCAACTCTCTCGGAGTGGCACATCTACACTTGTTACTCACAGGGTTCTGGTCTCCCATGAAACACCATGCTGACAGAGAGATTGAATGGCTAAATAGCTGTTTGAAGCAGCAAAGCCCTCTGACATAAACTTGTATACTTACCTTGAATGCAACTTGATTTCTCCTTACAGAAGGCAAATTCAGTTCTGCTTTGAGCCAATATGGTAAGATACCGTTAGCAAATCTAGGGCAGAGAAATAACTGGACTGTATTTCTAAAGTCAGGTGAAGTAGGGGCCACCATTGCTGAGTGCTTGTATTATCTTCATAGTCCTGTATTTTGTTGTGGGAAGTACTTTCTCCTGAAGGTACATTGTGAGCTAAATTCAGGCCGAAGATCATATTTGTGCATCTGAAAGCATATACTTAGGAATTTAACTGCAGATGAAGCAAGTTCTTAGTAGCAGAACGTGTGTTCTTTATATAACTGGTAATGTCATTTTGAAAGAAAAATCATGAAGGACCGATAACTGACTTGTTGAGTGATGACCCTTTGTACACTACCTAAAGGATTATATATACATATATATATATATATATATACATATATATATATATACATATATATATATATATAAAAGCAATACAATGTATTTTCTGTGAGTGCATATCCACAGTGTAGGTATCTTAAGGAAAGGAGAACTCAAATGTATCATAATACAACTAATAATGGTTTAATCTCTTATCTGTTGAAAGTCCAGAGGAAGACAGTAAAAGCATGAAGATTCCAAGAGCATGGAGGCATACCCCAACGTTAGGATACAGCCCTCACTGTCTTGGCCCAAGGTGAAGGCTAAAATGCCCTTAATCACTTTCAAGTTCCAGGAAGTGAGGTGAAGGAACAGAAAGAAGGAAATAAAGAAATACAGAACATGTGCAGACTGTCCTTTAAGACAGTATTCTAGAAGCTATCAGGTAACATTTTTCTCTGTATCGTTATCTAAATATTATCACCATTGGGAAATGTTATCACTATTTTACTTAGCCTGGGGTTCAGTTAAATGGAAAGGTGTCTCTATTGATTCAGAAAGGAAGGGTGGATATTATGGTAGGCACCTGAGATGTTTGGCCATGTATATCAAGGGCTATGGACCTCACCTCTAATGTTTTACTGTTTTGTAAACAGAATAGATGACGCATTTTCTGTGCAACTAGAAACTACTTTGAAGCTTAAAAAAAAGAGGAAACATATCTCAGATGCTACATATGCTATTATATTTTTTAAATGTGTATGATAACATCCAAGTTACCGCAAATTGACTATTTTGTACAAAAGAGATGATTTCCCTGAGCCTTCTCTCTTTACATTAAAAAAAACAGCTTCACACACTTAAGTGAGATATAGTTTTGAACTCAGGTTTATTGCTTACTGGCAATTTAAATGTTTTCCCAACCTGGGGTTGTTTTTTCTTTTTTTATCAGTAATTGTGGTCAAATGCAATCAACTCAAAATTTATCATCTTTTTTACACTTTGTATTAGCATTACCTAGTTATATAAGTGGATTTCATTTTGATATATCCACATAGGTATGCAATGTACCCTGATTATATTTACTCCTTCATCATTCTCTTTCTTCTCCTCTCCCAGGTTTTCTTATCTTAATTATTTTAAGAATACAGCATAGTAGTAGTAAGTATAGTCAAAATATTGTATACATTCGATGTCCACACTCTTTTCATCCTCCAAGATTAAAATTCTATATTCATTAAAATAATTATCCACTCTCCTCTGCTTCAAGATCTCCATCAAGTACGATTTTACTTCCTATCAATTTGACTGTTCTATGTAACTGATATAAGTAGATTATGCAATATTTGATCTTTTTATCACTGACTTTGAGGAGACTGAGGCCTGAGTGACTCCCTGTTGAGCTAGCTGTCATCTTCTGAAGTATGAGTTATGCAGCTGAAGATGAACCTGGCATAGGAAGGAACAGAAGAGGCAATTCTTGGCCACTAGGAACATGAACAATCCTTGAGAAAATCGCAGGCAGGCAGGTGCTGGAGGGCATGGTGACCCCAACACTCAGGCCACAGGTGGTGTTTGTTTAAGAAAGGAACCCTGCAGTTTAGCACAAACCTCCATGAGACTCCCTGTTGTGGAAGCCAACCATTTAAAGTGTGTCAGCCCTAGGGGCTGGAAAGGTGGCTCAGTGGTAGAGCATTTGCCTTGCATGCATGAGGCCCTGGGTTCGATTTGTCAGCACCACATAAGCAAAAAGAAAAAAGCCGAATTGGCGCTGTGGCTCAAGTGGTAGAGTTCTAGCCTTGAGCTGAAGAGCTAAGGGTCAGGGCCCAGGCCCAGAGTTCATGCCCCACGACCGGACCCCCCCCCAAAAAAAGTGTGTCAGCCCTCTGATCTACCCAACAGCCTGTTTCTGCTTTGTAGTGTGCCAATCATACTATAGAATTGTATTATCATTTCCCCGCGACTTGTAATAATTTGTTGTAAGATGCTGTGATGTATACAAAGTCCCAGCCTTCCCTAAAAATGTGTATAAAAATTACTATAACCCTGGGCTCAGGGCCTCTTAACATTACCTGGTGCGCGGAGGACCAAGCTGGAGCTTGCAATAAGAACTCCTTTGCTTTTACTTTGGTGAATGTTTCTGATGGTTTTTTGTGTAAGGATTTCTGAATTCAGTTTTACAGCTTATTTCATTTAGCAGTGTCCCCAAGATTCATCCATAATATAGCATCTGTCACAACATAGTTCTTTTTTTTTTAATTTAATTTTATTTTATTTGTGAACACACTGTACAGAGGAGTTACAATTACATGGGCAGGATAATGGGTACATTTCTTACCAAGCATTGCAGCCTCCTCCTTTGTTTACCCTTTTTTAAAGTTGAAGTTATATACCATTGTATGTTTAAACCACATTTATTTTATCTATTCATTTGTTGATGGCCATTTGGATTGCCTCCATGTTTTAGTATTGTAAAAAATGAATATGTGTGTTCAAAGATTTCTTCAAGACCTTGCTTAGATCTTCAGAGTATATGACCAAAATTGGAGCCATTGTATAATATGACAATTCTCTTTTCTTTTTTCTATCTTTGTCATGGGCTTGAACTCAGGGCCAGGTCACTGTCTCTGAACTTTTCCTCAAGGCTAGTGTTCTACTACTTTAAACCACAGATCCACTTCCTGTTTTCTACCCAGGCTAGCTTTGAACATCCATCCTTGGATTTCAGCTTCCTCTCCTGAGTGGTTAGGATTATAGGCATGAATGATCTTGTTTTTAATTGTTTGAAAAGATGCCATACTAGTATGTTCACAAATAAAATAAAATAAAATTTTAAAAAAAAAGAAAAGATGCCATACTATTTCCCATAGAAAGGTTCCAATTTTATCACACTTTTGTCAGTATTGTTACTTTGTTTTTTGTAGTTATACTGATTCATATGAAATGGTCATATTCTTCATTGTTTTGACTTACACTTTCCTGGTGAATAGGTTAAACAACTTCTTCATGTGCTTGTTAACACTTTAATGGTCTCTGGAGAAAGATCTGAGTTCTTTGCACATTGTAAAATCAGGTTGTTTGTTGTTGTTGGGAGGATGTTCTTTGTATATTCTTGATGTGAACCACTCATCAAATATAGGCTTACAATGGCTTTATCCCATTTTGTGTTGCTTATTTGGACATTGATGATTGCATCCTTTGGTGCATCCTGTTTTGTGTTTTCCTACAGTGACTGACCCTTCTCTGATGTCAGTTTTCAGTATGTCTTCTGGTCCTGTAACTATGAACCATCATATTGATTTGCACACCTGTTTTTGTAACAATGAACTAAAGCTACATAATAATGCTCTGGTTGCCTATCGGCTCCCAGTTTTGGATCTCTTTCCCTCGGCTTTTAGTAAAAAGCCTTGGGGGCATATCCACAACTTATTAGGACCTAAACATCCTGTAGAAAGTTGCAGCCATTAAATTTAGTTAGTTCTGATTGAAATATGTGACTTCTAATTTCTAAAATAAGGCAAATAATATGAAAATTGATACAGAATAATTTTTTAATTGCCAGACATAAGGCCTGAACTCTGGGCTTGGGCACTGTCCCTCAGCTCTTCAGCTCAAGGCTAGTGCTCTACCACTTGAGCTACAGTGCCACTTCTGGCCTTTTCTGTGTATGTGGTACTGAGGAATCAAACCCAGGGCCTCATGCATGCAAGGTAAGCACTCTACCCATGAGTTGCTTTGCAATGCTTGATAGGAAATGTATTCATTGCTTTGCTCATGTAACTGTAACCCCTCTGTACAGTATTTTTACAATTAAAAATTTATTTTAAAAAAAGATGAAAATTGAGAGCTTTGTAATGTAGAAGCACACCAAAACTCTAGGTGTATATATTTCTTCATATGAGTATTTAGACTTCCATGAAACTAGAAATTTAAACTACTTGCAAGTTAATAATGAACTTGTCACATTTTCATGGATGCTAGACAATTCGTGATACTCTTGGGTCAGAGACAAAAGGCACTTAATTTTTACAGCAATAGTGAAAGTTAGTGATGTGTATGTGTGTATTTATATATTTGAAGTAAATATCCCAGCCCTCAGTGCTACTGAGGTAAAGATAGCCAGATGAAACCTAAATAAACAACGGGTTCTGAATTTGAGCAACTGCAATCTATATAATGAGCAATAGGCATGCCTGAACTTTACTCTGGAGGATGACAATAGCTTAGAAATAGCTTGTAAAAATATCTTTGTAAATATACTATAGAATAAAGAGCAACTAGTGTTCACTTGAAGATATGCAAATACTTGAGACTGCTGCGGAATTGTTCTTTTTCTTTTGTTTCTTTAATGTTCCTAGCTACCAAGACCCATACATATTTCTCCTAATAAATATATAGCTCTCCTTAAAAATGAGGCATGACAATTTGTTGAGATTACTTATTCTTTTTCTAGCCCTAAGCCTTAAGATGAAATAGGGACTTAAATCTTATCTAGAGTACAAATTCAACAAAAGAAATAGATGGAGTTCATATTTTACACATCTAGAAACTTTTCTCTTAGAGCCATTTTTTAATGCAGGTGTGGAAGAAATTAAGGAAAAAATAGGTCCACAAATATATTTTATGAAGATATTCTATGTATTTTAACAGTAATAAAGGATTACATTTCTGTATGTTAGCCTGTGAATATTTACAGAGTATGTACATAAAACTAAAGTTTATTCCAGAACCTATCATGGAATAGAATGTAGCAAATTTTCTATATATTACTTGTATATTTATACAATTCATCTGTCTGATTTCTCTCCTATTTTGATAAACAGAGCACCTGTTTTACACTTTGAAATACATTTTTCTACCTACAGCATTCTAGACACTTCGCTGTCTACTAAATATAGAAAAGATTCATGCACAACCCTCACCTTCAAGGAGCAGTTCTCAGTATCCCAAGTAGCTTGTGTTTCTCCCCACCCCTTTCCACCCAGCGGTCAATCTAGGTGAGTGATGACTGAATTCTATAAGACAGAAAAACTCAGATAATTCACAGACATGCAGTTAGTATCCAATGGAAATTTCTTCACTTGGATTACATATATATATATATATATATATATATATGTATATGTATATATGTGTATATAAATATGTATATATATGTACATATGTATATATATGTATATATATATACATATGTACATGTATATGTATATGTATATATAGATAGATAGATATAGATATTTTGGTCATTTGTGGGCTTGAACTCTGGTCTTGGGCGCTGTCCCTGCACTCTTCAGCTCAAGGTGAGTACTCTACCGCTTGAGCCACAGAGCTACTTTTGGTTTTCTAGTGGTTTATTGGAGATAAGAGACTCACTGACTTTCCTGCCTGGGATGGCTTTGAACCAAGATCCTCAGATCTCAGCCTCCTGAGTAACTAGGATTACAAGTGTTAGCCACCTTTGCCCAGCTTGGATTATATTTTATCACTATCATTGCGAGAACTTCAGCTTCCTTATTTGGAAACTGAGCTGTCCAGCTCAGTTTAAAATTTCATTTAACTTAACTAAAATTGGAAGAATTAATTTCTGACACTATTCACATTTGATATTCAGTAGCTACATGTAGCCAGTGGCTAGTCTGTTAGACAATACATGTATAGAATATTGCCATCATCACAGAGTTTCTGTTAGAACTGTTTTAGAGCGTGCTTCTGCTTGTTAAGGGATGGCCCATGTTTCTAAACTACATATGCTCAATAGCGGTACTCAGACTGAAGATCAGACCAGAAAGGCAAGACACCCGTAAAGTTAAAATATAGTTATAAATTGTTCTACATAGGCATATTCATTTGTGAGGAGGAAGAGGATCAAACCATCCACATCAACAGAATCAACCCTCTCAATTTTAGGACTGAATAGGTGAGCATTTCAGCAATTCTTTGCAGCTTGTTTCTGTGATTGAAATTGGCTGTGGTATTCTCAATGGTGATTTTTTTGGAAAGTATAAATCTGTAATTACCACATTAGCTCACAGAATAATTATGGTTTGTGCTTTGTAAATGTCATTTGGTATTTACACGTGACATTTCAATTTCTCCTGGTATCAATACACCACAAATATCTTTATATTGTTTCTGAGTTATTTCTTTCATTAATTTTGATTCTTCTTACAGGAGGCATTTTAAAAATTAGTGGAAAAATTAAGACTTTCTTGTGTTTTAGAATCCCATTAGTACTCAGTAAGCTTAATAAAGAATGAGAATGCAAGAACTATGTGTGTAGAAATTTTATCTCCAATAACCTGCGTCCTTTCATTAATTATTGGAGCAAAGAGAACTGGCTCCCCAGAATCTCACCTTCAGAATTGAAGAATGAGGTGGGAATAAGGCAAGGAAAGAGAGACATAGTAATTTGTGCTGAAGTTGCTGTGCTGTCACAATGAACACATGTTCTCATGCAATCTTTTTGAATCCCACAGTTAGCATTTTTTGTGGTTTTTATTAGTATGACAAGAATGACTGACTTTCCTAGACTGAGGGTTGGAAATGTGTGGGACACATCTATCTATGGACTCCTCCTCAAAATTGTGTATCATTCACTATGGCTCTCAGTGCCTTTTCCATCCTTGTCACAGGTATGTATTTCTACAAATGGAGAAATAGGTTCATCATTTCCCTTTAAATGATCAAATTATGTGGATTGGGGGGTTGTGTGATTTGCTGTAGAAGCAAGGTATTATGAGTAGGATCCTTTGGTCATGTTGACATTTCTTTGTAGAATTCTTATTGGGGCTCTTACTCATGGACTCGTGTAAATAATTCTCCCCATATTCCAGTCCAGTAGAGTGGGGCAATGCATTAGAACTTTAAAATATGCCTATAATTCTTTTAAAATATAGTTTTAAATACAATAAGTAAAAGCTTTTAGTTTTCTTTTTTAGTTTTTTTTGTTTTAATTTTATTGTCAAGGTGATGTACAGAGTTACATAATAAGGTAGTGATTACTTTCTTGTCTAACTTATTACCAACTCCCTCATTTTTTCCTCTTTCCCTCCCTCTCTCAATGCCCCACAAGTTGTACAGATCATTTCCAATATATTGTCACTCTTGATTTTCTTTAAGTAAATGTTTATGTTGATCCCATTTTGGACTTCCACAAGGTGAACATTGGAACACACGGTTAGACCTTTCTGCCATGCATATATGCATATACATATTTTCCTACAACTTTGAGGTCATATATTTGTTTGATTATTCATTTGTTTATTGCCAAATTGGAGCTTGAATTCAGGGCCTGCACATTGTTCTCAGCTTTTTTTTTTCTCTCAAGGCTAGCCACAGCTCCACTTCTGGCATTTTGGTGGTTAAATGGATTTTCCTGTGGGGGCTGGCTTTGAATCATGATCCTCAAATCTCACCCTTATGAGTAGGTAGGATTATAGGTGTGAGCCTACTTTATAATTTGACTTTTCATGGCATCATATCATGCATATATTTCCTATCTAATAACATCCTAAGAAATTGCACTGTTCTAAGAACATCATTTATAATGATTACATGGGAGTCCAGTGCTTATAAATACCATAATTTATTGAATTGTCTCTACACTAAAAATCTTTTGTGTCCCCAAAATATTAAATGCATCATCAAAGTTCTTTTGAATTTTTCATTCTAGTATTTATTTTTTATAAATAAGTATCTGCTAGTTGTTAGAAAGAACCAAATACAAACTTTCTTCTTACATAATAATTCATCTTAACTTAGCTCATCTAGAAAAGTAAGTTACACCTCCCTGTGAATTTATTCTTTTCCTATCATGCAGTTCCAGTTTTGTACAATTTTATATACATTACCCACTATAAAGCCTTTTCTAAAATCCCTCTTGCTATCATCCAGTTTTTGTAAAAACCTTTTCTAAGTTATTTCATTAATAGGAAGGCATAATTAACTAATACCAACTTAATGTCATCATTTCCACGGGTATTTGCATATTAACCTGGATCAAAACTTGATTCTAACAAGATTATACTTTAATGGTAGAATCAGAGCATCAATCAGGAGGTTGAGAGTATCCTCATGAACAAATTTCATCATGCATTGCTTATTTTCATTTTAAGATTTGAAGGCTAAAGATTACCAGTTCATATAACCCTCGTTCCAGTGCCCTGCATCTTGTATATACATTTTTCTAATTTGGGAAGGGGCAGGGAAATAAAAAAAATGCTGAAACAAGGATTCAGGTTGACCATTGTAACAATGGAATGTACAAGACATTGAAAACGAATTTTACAACTTCGGGAGTAGGGGGAAGGAGGAGTTGGGGAAGTAGGGAGGAGGGAATATAGAGGGGAAACAAAGGAAGGGTAACAATGCTCAATAGGAAATGCACTCATTACCTTACTCATGTATCTGTAACAATTCTATACAGTATCTTTACAATAAATAATATTTTTAAAAAGATTACCAGCTCATACTTCCACAATTAACTTGCTATACACCTTAAATACTTCATATGGATCAAAATAGGAAACAAAAAGAAGCAACTTTCAATATAGATTGTCCATTGTTGTAAAACAGAGATGCCAAATGCAGTGCCCAACGCACAGGAATCCAGAGTACAGTCATTAACCTCTAGAATGCTGAGTTGTCTTCTTTGGCTGGAAATCTCTTAATTTTATTATAGACATTATGCAGAAATGTCCTGAGACAATATTCATGGAGAATAAATAGTTCTTCAAAATCAGGAAAATTTTACCAAGTCAAAAAGAGGAAAACAAGACAAAAAAATTCTATTCCTGGTTATATAAAAAATTAGATTGAACAATAGTCTACCAAGTCTGAAGAAGAGAACAATTATTTAAGTGAGTTGTTATTATAAATGCAATAATAGAGTGATGTGCATGGTAAAATAGAACCTGATAATGAGCCATGAATTCTGCCTTGGGAGGCCAGGAAAACCTTTCTTGCACAGTGTCTTGATACATGGGAAGGAAGAAAAAACATGAAAAGCTTATGAAGTTTACTAATCTCCAAATATTATGACCAAGGAATGCAAAGTACCAGGAACAGGGTAGCAGTGAATCAAATTGGAGAGATGGAAATGGCCATGTAGCTTAGTGTTGTTGCACTTGCTTAATATGCACAAGGCCCTGGGTTCAATCCCCAGCACTAAAAAGGAAGGAAGAAAGAGACAAAGATATGTGAGGTGGATCTAGCACCATCATAGAAGTTTTATTCTCTAGCTCAGGATTTCATACTGTTATTTACACATTATTACTGCATGGGAGATTTAAAAGTACAGTTGCCCAAGTCTCAGCCATTTGTATTTGAGTGGGTACAGATGTATCAACTTCAGCTGATATGACTTGGCGGCAGCAAGGATAGAGATATCATGGTAGCACATATGAGTGTAGAACATGGAAAAAAGTTCGTGAGACTTTTATTTCTGCAGAAAAATAAATGCACATGGTATGTCAGCCTAAGTATGGATATAGTTTAGTCTGCATTTAAATGTACAAATATACCAAGTTTGCAAACTTGGGTAAATTACCTACCTCTCTTTCAGCCTTAGTTTCCTATTTTGGACATGGGAGCCAATGAGACTATAGTGAGAGAGTGTTCATAAAGTGTTTTCTGGCTATGCATTATAAAATGTATTATAACTACCTTTAGTTGACCTGTTTATATAGTGTAAATTTTCACCAGGTGCTGAAGAGCAAAGCAGACGAGGATCAACTGTCTTGTCTTAGGTCTCTTGAGTACTTGATGTCATTCTTTACATTCCAAAAGTTTTGACGTCAGAGTTGGACAAGAGGAAGTTTTAAAACTTTTCCCTATGGAGCCTTCACATTTTTCAACATCACAGGGACTCTGGAAAGATGGAAGAATAAAACATAGAGAAACCACAACAGTCCTTTTCAGCTGGCTTACTGTTCATCCTTTTGACCTATGATGGCAAATTACCAGACACTGTATTGGTTATAAATACTAAATTTATTTCTACATTCTGGAGCCTGGTGATACAAGATTGAAATGCCAGCATAGTCAGGATTTTTTTTTCTGAGTGATGCTCTGTATTAAAGATCAGGAGTGAAATCTATTTGGTTTTGTTTATTTAAATCCCATTCATGAAGGCTTGCCTCCGTGACTTAATTACCATCCACTTACACACAAAGGACCACTTCTATAACATTACATTTGAGATAGGATTTCAATAAGTGAAACTGGATGAAGGGTGTAAATAAATGCATTGTCCTTATACATTCGTTCCCCCCCCCCACATAAGATTGTGTATCTAAGAACAGGAAGATCCAGACATTGAATGATCTTAAAGCTGACCTCTGGGCCACTCTGTGATTTTGGAGTATTATATTGATCTGGCTTATTCAATTCTCTGCCTTCACTACAAGATTATTTGGAGAATACATAAGATAATTAAACTAAGTGTGTAGTTATCTAGAGAATTATTTCATATTATTTACTTTTAATTTTTTGGTAGGGTCTTGGGTTTCAATTCAGAACCTTGCATTTGCCAGGCAAACACCTTACCTCTTGAATCATGCCACATCCAGCATGCTTTGGTTGTTTTTGAGATAGAGTCTTGCATTTGTTTATTCCTAGGCTACCTGGATAGTGAACTTCCTAGTTGGATGTCCAGTAGGATGACAAGCCACACATTGGCACACCCAGCTTTTCTTGATTGAGATGGAGGTCTCTTGTATGTTTTCCAGCTTGACCTTGAACTCCCACTATCCACAGGTCCATTTTCAGAGTATCTAGGATTATAGGTATAAACCATCTCACTTGCTTTCTATTATTTATGTTTATGAAAAGTCTGAAAGCTATGAGAAAATCCCCTAGAGTTTACTAACCATATCCAGATTCTAGGTGATATACTCATGTTTATTCTGTTACAAACTGTGTTTTTCATTCTGTTTTATATAGAGATATGGCACATCAAGAATAAAAAATATTATTACTATTGCCAATTCAAACAGCTGTGACTATCTAATTTCTATGTGTGGATTTATGTTTTCTGGAAAAACATCCTGAGCACATACGCCAAAAATCTGACAGTCCTAACAAGCAAAAATTTGTTTCCAGTATAATCAGCAGTTTGCAAGTTGGGGTTCCATGCCTGTACAGGAGAGAGGTCAGAGGGGAATTCCCTACTTGTGACCCTAAAATAATTCTGTCCTGTTCAAAATAGCAGGATGGTAAAAATTTGTCAAACTTATTATATGGGAACTTTCTTTTTTTTTGGGGGGGGGGGGTAGAGGAGGGTCCGGTTGTGGACCTGAACTCTGGGCCTGAGCGCTGTCCCTCAGCTCTTCAGCTCAAGGCTAGCGCTCTACCACTTGAGACACAGTGCCACTTCTGGCTTTTTTTCTGCTTATATGGTGCTGAGGAATAAAACCCAGGGCCTCATGCATGCAAGGCAAGCACTCTACCACTGAGCCACCTTCCCAACCCCTATATGGGAACTTTCTTGACCTGATATAGAGTACTGCATTAGAATGAAAGAATTCCCAGTTGCTCAGAAATCAGGCAAAGATGTCATCCATTTCTGTTCAACCACATAGCAGGCATTTTTGCTAATGAAGCAAAATATAAAGTTCTTGACAAATAGATTTTATTCATAATATATAAAGAACTCTTAAACTCATGAATAAGACAATAATAACCCCGTTAAGAAGATACAGAGAGAAGGCAAATAAGTACATCAAAAGCCCATACATTACAAGACTGTTGTAGAAATTCTTCTCAAATGTGTTCAGATAATGCTTTCTGGAATGAAAGGAATGTGAATAATTTCACTATCTTGATTCTTCAAATAATAATTTTAAGACAAACTGCACAAAGAACTTCAGGGTTCATGGAATTCTTGTTTCATGTTCTGAGCATAACACTTTACAAAAGGCATAATCTTTAATTCTAGAAAACACCAATATTTTTAGCTTTTTACAGAAAAAAAGCAACACATGACAACTCTAAGAAACATGTCCAATGTCACCCAGCTAGCAGAAGAGTTTTAGATATTAGTATAGTCCCAGGGTTTGCAAATAATCAATTGAATTTGAGCCATGGATTCTGGTTTCTACTCAGTCTTAATTGTAATTTATACTTCAGCCTTCAGAAATACACCACTTCTCTTCTTGCCTCCATTTCTGTATTCTGAAAATGAAGATAACATTCTCCCAACCTTAGATGATGAGATATGCAACACCATCAGATGATACAGAACACATTTACATTGTTGGGATTTATCCAACAATTGTTGAATAGTTTTTATTAAAAAAATCTATGTAACAATTGCGTTATATTTTTTATAAAAATCTCGACAATAATTTTATTGTCTTAACACCTTGCTTAAAGGTGTTAAAGTACCAACCAAATTTACCCTAATTTTAAAAATTGAGGGCCTGGAAGGTGGCTCAGTGGTAGAGCGCTTGCCTTGCATGCCTGAGGTCCTGGGTTCAATTCCTCAGCACCACATAAATGGAAAGAAAAAGAGGGAAGTGGCGCTGTGGCTGAAGTGGTAAAGCGCTAGCCTTGAGCTGAAGAACTGAGGTACAACACCCAGGCCCAGAGTTCAGGCCCCACGACCGAACCCAAAAAATAAAAATAAAAATAAAAATAAAAATAAATTGAAATGAAATCAACGCAACCCTCCTGTTCTTTTAAGAAGTACATCCTCTTCATGAGCTCCTCACCTTCTGACATGTAGTTATTAAGTGCATTTTCATGAAACCATTACCTCTCATTTTAATCTCATTGAACTCAGTTTTACAGAGTTGTTCTGTCTTACAAAACTGGTTGCAAAGACTTTCCCTTGATTTCCCCAAATGATGGTAGTCATTTGTGTAAATGACTTCTCAAAACTTTTAAGGCAATAGAAGAAGGAAATTATAGCAGAAAATTGCATAGAAAATACCTTGAAAATTGTATCAAGAATCTTTTTCCTTTTTCTTGTCTTTACTTTCTCAGTAGAAGGGATGGAATTCAGGGCCTCAAACTGGCTGGATAATTGCTCTTGATCCAAATGCCTAGCACTTTGTTTAGCTTTAGTTTGCTTTTCAGATAGTCTTATCTTAACTGCCTCAAACCATGGTCCTCCAACTTCTCCCTCTCTTATCAACATGTGGCACCAGTTTGTTTTAGAGATTGGCACTTCAGTATTATATTTTTACCATACCAACAACAAAATCCAATGTCTACCTCACAAGTAGTTAGAATTATAGGCATGTACCACTATATCAAATGGCATTTTTCTAAAAAGAAATCATCAGTACTTCTGCTAACAAGGAATTATTCACTAACTTCTTTTTAGTTTCCAATTCTCTGCTTCTGTAACTTCTTTTTCATTTTTTTCATCACTGAAGACTGCAAATTTGTCATAACTTCAGTTTTATTCAAGCTTTCAAAATATTCCTGTTTAGTCCACATTCTTCATGCCTCATATTCCATATCATAGTGATTTTCCTTACCAAAATTATTTGTCTCAGCCAGGAGAGGTGACTGATGCCTGCAATCCTAGGTACTCAGGAAGCTGAGATGTAAAGATTTTGGTTGGAAGCCAGCCACATATTTTCTATCTAAAAGGAAACTGGGCGCCACCTAGTAACATAAAAATATTATTTCATATTTACTATAATAACATCTTACAAATTTAAAGTTATTCATTTGATAACCTTGAAAGAAACAAGGAATTAAACATGAATTTCTCTCAGGAAACCCAAGTCAACATCTTAGGCTTTTGAGAAGCTCTAGAGGGTTGGGATGTAGAACTGTGGTGGAGAACAAGCCTAGCATGTGCAAGGCCCTCAGCACTGAAAAAAGGAAGAAGTATAAGAAGGAGGAGGAGGAGGGAGGAGGAGGAGGAGGAGAAGGAGGAGGAGGAGGAGGAGGAAGAGGAGGAGGAAGAGGAGGAGAAGGTACAGAATCAAATTTATCCATATTTTATTTAGTGAGTAATTATGGCAAAATAAGAAGGTCAAGTTTCTGTCTTTTTGATGTTTATAGTAGTTCCAGATTAGCCTCTGGAGATGCATTCCAAATGAGTACGTGAAATCAGTGAAGTACTTTATACAGTTAACCGTAGGTATCCAGAATTTCCACATCTAGGAGTTCAACCAACCAGAAATTTAAAATAGGAAAAATTTGTTGTTCCCTAAACAGACAATATAGCAACTATTTACATACCTTTACATGTATGTTGGTAATAGATATAACCTTGATGCGATTTAAAGTGTAACTTATTTTGTATGAAATATGCTATTTTCTATATGGGATTGGATCCTATGCTGATTTTAGTATGCTCAATCAGTTCTGGAAGCAACCATATTAATACCAAGATGACCATATATACTATGTTTTTTCCCAGACAATTATAGCTACAATAAAGCTTAAGTTATAAATTAGGTTCAGTAAGACAATAATAACAGTAACTAATAAAATAGAAGAATTGTAACAATATGCTGTAAAAATGTAATGTGAAATGGGTGTGGAAGTGCACACCTGTAATCCTAGGAAACAGAAGCTAAGGCAGGAAGATAATGAGAGAGATATACAGTGAGACCTTACATCCAAAAAAAACCAAAAATAAAAAACAAAAAAGGTATTATGTGAATGTGGTCTCTTCCAAAATATGAGAGTTTTCCATTTAATCTTTTCAGACCACAGTTAATCACAGGTAACTAACTACAGATGGGGAAATTACAGTGAAGGGGACTACTGTATAATTAAGTGTTATGTAAAGAGAAAAACCATATCCTATTTAAAGGTTCTGATCTGAGAAAAAAAGCCATGCACCTTTCTTTTGCCTTTTTCTGAAACTCTATGACATTTCTCCCGTCCTACCTAACCACCATCCCACCTGGCTTGTGGAAAGGACAAGCCCTCAAAACTAGCTTGGCTGTGGAAGAAGACAAACATTCTATTCCTGAACAAGCAAGCATCTTGCAGCCTGTTTCACTCCTCCTATTTTGCTTCCAGATGCCCAGAAGACCTTCCTTTGAAGACATATTCTGTATTTTCAGGTGAGTGAGATAAATGACTTCCTTAGAAGACAATGTGACTTTGAAGATTGAAGTTGAGAAAGGAAATCAAACTCTTCCATCTTTTTTTACTAAGGGCCAGAAAAAAAATGATAGGTTCTTACCTGCTGAGAGTAAGCAACTTTTGCAGCCTGTGCTAATGAATTTAATCTTGATGCTGATGTGAAATGTGTCTGAAATGTGTCCTGAGCCCTAATTCCTTACTTTCTGAGAACACCACCCCTTCAGAAATTCAGATTTATGATGTGAATATTTACTTCCTATAAGAAGTAGTTGCTTTGATATTTTGATTTTGTGAAGGCTGAGTGAATTTGATATTTTTCTCTCAGTTAAATTATAAGCATGTAAAAATGAATTGAACCTGATTAACTGAAGTTCTTTCTGCCCATTTTCTCTGATACAGATTTCTATGATTTGGGGAGTCTATATTTTAAGTCATTTTGGATGCCTAACTAGGTCTGTGAATGTGGATGAGTCAATAAGAATGGCAGAATTCACCACACTGACTTTGGAGCAAAGAATTACAGCTGGTACCTGGGCAATGTTCAGAAGACAGCTGAGGCTGAAGCTATGAGCCTTCCTGCCTGTGTTCAGCTCCCAATCTCTTCTAACACACCCCTCACTCCCATGCGGTGGTTTCTTTTTCTATCCAAAGGGTTTCTGGAGCTTCATCTTATTCTGGTTTTATAGTATGCCAACATGAGAAGAGTGAAAGCAAGCAAGGCAGATGTGGCAGAGGGATTTTATCTGAGGCTCCATCACACTTGAGAGCTTCTGGCTGAAAACTCCAGAAAGACAAAAGTGAAGAAACAGCTAAGAGAAAATGTAAGAAAGGAATCCACAATGATTAAGCCTAAAAACAGTTTCTAGGATAAGGAGACTCAGGACTTTGTGTCACCTGAGGAGAAGCTGGTAGAAGAGGGAATATTCAGGAAAAATGAGAAGGGGACAGGAGGGAATGGAGAGAGAAAGGCCTAGATTACCTAGATTTGGGACCTCAATGTGAGCTTAATTATACTGTGGCAAACCAACCCCAATGACCCAATAGCTTACAACTTTCATTACTCTATCATGCTACAAGCCTAATCCATGTCCACTTCCACTCAGCATGGTATCCATTCTGGGATTCAGACTGACTGCTGGAGGTTCCCAAGGGAAGAGAACAGTGTGAAAACCACATAACTAAAACTCAGAAAAGACAGGTCATCACTTCTCATATGTCATTTGTCAAAAAGTAAGTTATAATGTGAGCACCGTTATATATTACAGACTGTGATAGACAATTTGCTCCAGGAAAGTTAGAATGAACTTGTGACTTTAAATGAGCATCATTATTCCACAATACTGTGAATTTCCGGAAATTATGTAATCACTTAATCACAATCAAAAAAAAAAAAAAAAAAAAAAAGAACCTCGGGGAAGGGAGGGAGGGAGGGGATGGTAGGGGGAAAACAATGGAAGGGGTAACAATGTTCAAGAGGAAGTGTACTCATTACCTCATTCATGTAAATGTAACCCTCTGTATAGTATCTTTACAATAAAAAAAAAGTAAGTTATACAAACAAGCCTGATAGCAATGGGGATGGGAATACATATTGTGAGCATTATAATAATAGCTATTATTATTGTCATATAATAATCACCAAAGGGAAAGAGATGGTATTTCTCCCTTTTTAGGAGTATTGGACAGGGCATTCTGTAGAATATTCTTCAGTTGGGAGCTCTCTGAATCTTTTCTCCTAAGATTGTGGCTATGAGGTTTCAGGGAGGAGAATTACAGAGAAAAAGTATGTTCTCACGCTGGGCACTGGTAGCTCACAGCGGTAATACAAGCTTGAGATCTGAGGATTATGATTCTAAGCCAGCCTGAGCTGGGAAAATCCATGAGACTCATCTCCATTTAACCAAAAAGAGCCAGAATTGGAGCTATGGCTCAAGTGTTAGAGCACTAGCATTGTGTGTGGGGGAAGGAGGGGTGGAGAGGAGAAAGCTCAGGGACAGAAGCTAGGCCTTGAGTTCAAACCCAGGATTGGGGAATTGGGGGAAAATGTGTTCTCAGTGCATGAAATCGAGGGTGTATGTCAACATCACTATTGATGTTAACTTCGGAGTAGAGTTGATCACTTTTATTCTGGAAATGATTTGTTCTACTCTTCTCTGTCCTATATTCTTTAAAAGAGGCAGCTATGCACAATCTAGACCTAAGAGGTATGGATTGCACTGATGCACTGGTTTCATTGTTTTTCTTCTTAAAAAATTATACCTATGTACTTGTACAAATGAGTTCTAATTTAACATGTCACTTTGTGAGTACAGTACATCTTGATCATTGTCACCACTTAGATAGTTCTCCATCTCTCCCAACCCCATGCCCTCAATTTTCCTGGTTATATTTTCATACATGTACATTGACTACTATAAGTGAATTCGCCCACTGCAAGAATTTTGCCAAGAAATGTCTTCATTCTACAAGGCAATGAATATGAAGTTGAGGACGATAAGCTAAAGACAGCATAGTTATTAATTGACATCAAGATGACAAAATCTTCACCAAAAGAAGCATAAGAAAAAAGAACATGGCCAGGAAAATGTGAAGCATCTATCTTTGTGTGTGTGTGTGTGTGTGTGTGTGTGTGTGTGTGTGTGTGTGTGTGTGTGTATGTGCTGCTTCTGAGATGTGAGTGCCTGAGTGCTGCCCCTGAGCTGCTTTGCTCAAGGCTAGCACTCTACCACTTGAGCCACAGCACCATTTCCAGCTTTTTGGTAGTTAATTGGAGATAAGAATCTCATTTACTTTCTAGCCTTGGCTGGCTTTTAACTACAATCTTCAGACCTTAGTCTCCTGAGTAGGTAAGATTGCTAGTGTGAGCCACTGGCAGCTGGCAAAACATCTATTAATGGTCCCACTTAAGCATGTGGAGCAGTAGGTCAATTGATACTTGTGACACTCAGACACTGTCTTCTTTCTCCCCATTTCCTCTCTCCCCTTTTCCAGCTAACTTCCCTCCAGACCATTCATCTCCTCCTCTTCTTCCTCTTTCCCTCTTCTCTTTCCACTTCTCTTCCTCTTCTCTTCCCTTCTACCTTCCTCTGTCCTCATGAGACTGCTTTTTCTCTCCTGCCTCTCTAGAACTTTCTCTTAGAGTTTGCATGTTCACAACGGATGCTGTACCACTTGAGTCACACCTCCAAGCCAGGATTTTTCTAGTTAATTGAAGATGAAGTCTGCTCAGGTTGGCTTTAACTGTGATCTTCGGGGTGTTAGTTTCTAGAAGAGTTAAGCTTTCAGGCATGATCCACCACCATCAACAATGCTTTTGATCTTGTTAAACTGGTGTAGCACAGGATGGCTTCTCTGATGTGTAGTTATCTGAGGGACAGGTGTGTGAGGAACACCTTGAAAATGGTTGAGGGAAGGACAGGTGCAGTAGGCTGCTGTGCCAAATGCACCGGGTGAGAAGTACGTGCACAATTGAAGGGTGTGAACACTGAGTGATGTCATATCTGGGTAGAGATTCTGTGAGTTCCCAGAATACCCAGCTAACACCTCCTTCCCCAGACTTTGGGCATGGTGCTTCCTCTCCCCTTCAGTTCCCATGAGAAGGCTCTAAGCCTCATGGAAGAATAGCAGAGCCATGTTTTTGTTCTTGGGGTATCAGAGTGCTGATGAGCAGCATTCTGAACATCCAGAACTCATTTTTGAATCACAGAAATGTATGAATTAAAATACTTTTCCTCCCTCTCTCTAGAGGTGGAGAAATCTGTGAAGGAGCAAGAAGCCTAAGAAAGCATGAAGATATAGGATGGACCCTGCCTGGGATGACTGCATCTGGACATGAGCAGAAGTTGGGAAAGTTTGGATGTGATCATCCATCCATGGGTTATTAGTGTTGATTCAGCCAGGGACATTAGATCTGCACACAGAGGCAGTTGCTGAGGGCTGATGCTGCCATTAGTGACAAGTGTGTAATGGAGGACTTAGGCCTTTGCTATGTGTGCACTGGGATCAGGAGGCTGAGCCTGCAGAGAAGACTTGAGATTTGCAGCAAGAGATGGGCTTGGGGCTCCTGGTGGATGAGGAGTCCAGGTCAGTGCTATTTGGGGAGCAGAGCTCAGCAAACAGAATGAAATGGGATTCTAGTAAGAGAATCACTGAGGGCCACAAGAGGACAAAGATGGGTACCTGGTAAATGACAGGATGCCCACTAAATCTAAATGAGAAATGACAGGAGCCAGGTTAGGAAGGGAGCTGAGGAATCCTGAATTCCACGTGGACCAGTGTTCAGTGAAGAGGGTGGGTGAAGGGAAGTACTGTTGTTTTACATGATTCCTCCATGCTTTTTTCCCCTTTTTCTTTTTGTGTGTATGCTTGTGCTGGTACTGGGGGGCTTGACATCAGTGCTTTTTTTCTTAATTTCCTTTTCTTTCTCCTTCCTCTCTACCTTTTCCCCTCATTCCCTCCTGTACCATCTTCTTCCCTTTTCTTTCTCCCCATAACTTCTCCTATTCTACTTCCCCTATCCCACTTCTTGTTCCCTTCATGCACACTTCCATTCTCTCTCCTTCTCTTCCTGCTCTTGAATCTGACTCTGACTCTCTCTGGTTTTCCCTCCTTCTCTCACACTTTCTCTTTTTCAGCTTGCATGGTCATGACTGGTTCACTATCACTTGAGTCACACCTCCAGACTTGCAAACCTCCAAATAGTCTGCAAACCTCCAAAGGGGAAGGCTTTTCCTCTTGCTTCCTTCCTCCTCCTCTGCATGCCTCTCCAGTGGCCTATCCTCAGGCCTCAGGCCTCTTCACAGGGCAGCCCTGCTCTGCTCTGCTCTACTCTGGTTGGAGCCTATTTCTATCTTTCCCCAGCCCCTGCTCCTCAGAACAGACAGCATATATATAAACTGGGCCCCTCCCCCACTCCAACAGCTATAACAGTTTCAACCTCCACTCATGCCCTGCACCCAGGAAGTGCATTGTCCCATCCCTTCTTGACCCCCCTCCTACAGCTAGGCACAGGGGAACATTGAGCTCAGCATGTGGGGGGAGGAGGATGCCTTTGGCCATGTTGATTATTACACTACCACTACATGATAGCTCCAGGCCTGAATTTTTCTAGTTAAGTGAAGATGGAGTGTTTCCAGACAGGCTGCTGGGATAGTTAGGATGACAGGCAGAGCCTCCAGCATTAGGCAGTGCATTTGACTTTGTTAGTCTGTTGGGACATAGCTTGGTTTCTGCATTGTTATGAAAGGGATTTGTGTACTTATGTGAGGCACAGCTGTGTGAGGGACACCTTATAAATGGTTGTGGGAGAAAGGGGGTGATGGGCTGGTAGACGAATTGAGGGAGGGTCAGCACTGAGTGTTAGCTTATCTTGGTAGAGACCCAGTGAGTCCCCAGAGAGGCCACCAGCTGACACCCCTTCCCCAGAGCACCAGGCTTTGGGCATGGTGCTTTCCCTTGGCAGTTCCAGGAGAAGTCTATTGGCCTCATGGAAGAGTAGACCCTAATTTTTCTGCTTGGTGAATCAGTGTGCTGGGGGAGCTGATGTTCAATAATCAATCATTCTGAACACCAAGAGTCCATTTTTGAATCACAAAGTGTATACATTAAAATTTACCGACTTTGTTTCAGCTAAACATGGTGAAATATATGAAGGAACAGGAGACCTGAGAAGACATGGGAGATATAGTGGTACTTGTGGATGGATGGGACTGGATGAACTCTGCCTGTAGATACATCCTGCCTGGACTGACTATTCCCACATGAACAGAAATTCAGGAAGATTAGATATGAGCCTTCACCACTGTGATATTTGTGTTGGTTCAGCCAGGTCATTATCTTTGCACAGAGAGGCTATGAGGAGGCTGATGCTGCCTTTAGGTGACAAGCATGTGATGGGGAGGAGTTGGGTAGACGTGGCCTTTGCTATGTGTACACTGGGAATAGGAGGCTGAGCCTGCAGAGCAGACTGATGAGATTTTCAGCAGATGGAAGGCTGGGGCTTCATTGGTCCAGCTCAGGGATATTTGAGTAGCAGTGATTCCTTCAAAAAATGGATGGGATTCTAGTGAGAGAAGCAATGAGGGCCAAAAGAGGGCCAAGATGGGTACATGGTGAATGACAAGGGTACACAGTAATACTAAAGGAGAAATGATGGGATCCAGGTTATGAAGGGAGCTAAGGAATCCTGAATTCCATATGGACCAGTGTTCAGTGAAGAGGATGGGTTGGAGGGAAGTACTGTTGATTTCACTATCAGATTTTTTCCTTTTGTGTGTGTGTGTGTGTGTGTGTGTGTGTGTGTGTGTGTGTGTGTGTGTGTGTGTGTGTGTGCGCGCGCGTGTGTGCGTGCGCGCATGCTGGAGCTTGGGCTTGATGCCTGTGCAATTTTTCTTATTCTCTTATTCTTATTCTTTCACTTCATTGTCTCCCCTTTTTCCTCCTTTCCCCCCATCATCTCTCTTCCCTCCTCTTCTAACCTATACCATCTCTTCCTCTACTTCCCCTTCCCCTCATCTTCCTCTCCTCTCTCTTCCATTACTTCTCTCCTTCTTGAATCTCTCTAACACTGTTTGTTCATACAAGGCTAGAACTCCACTACTTAGAGCCACAGTGCCACTTGGTTTTCTGACGGTTACTTAGAGATGTCTCACTCTCCTGCCAATGCTGGCTTTGAACCAGGTCCTCAGAGCTCATCCTCCTGAGTAGCTAAAATTTCAGATGTGAGCCACCAGAACCCAGCTAGAGGTGAACTTTTGGTTCAATCCTGACCTCCTGCACATGAACTGCAACACAGGAGTGCTTTTCTGTCACTCCATTCAACATTCGACATTCTTCTTTCTCTCGTGCAACATTCTCATCTTCCTCTTTGCACCTTTCTCCAAAGTCATCTAAATCTAATTATTAGGTCCTCTCAATTTTCCAAAGTACTAGCTAGCATTCTCATTCACTAGCATCCCCTTTCATGTAGCTATTTGTTAGAAAGTAAAAGCTTTGAGCCTAAGTGGCTTTGGTATTTCTTGAGAAAATTTCTAGCAATTTGTAATGATCTTAAACACTGTACTGAATGAATGAAAACATCATTCTACTTTGTGATAGAAAGTTTGAGATTTAATCTCAATTTTTCTAGAATCTGATCACAGCCTAAACTGCCACTGGGAACATCCCTGAAAATTTCCTAGAGATGGTATTTTCCTTTCCAGGCATTCCATCAGAAGTCTCACTTTATTCTGAATATACAAGTCTGCCAAAAAAAAGCAGTTGGTTTCAACCTACTCAGTGAGGGGGAGGGAAACTTGAGTTTTATTACAACCTCTCCTTTATTGTGCAGAAGTGGGAGAAAAGAACAGTTGTCACTGAAATACTGTCCTAGGTAAGGCATCAAGCAGGACTCTATAAACAGTTATATCAGACCTTGAATCTAAGGCACTGGTAGCTCACACCTATAATCCTAATACTTGGGAGGCTTCAGATTGTGAGGATCAGAGTTCCAGGCCAGCATCTGCAGAAAATTCAGAGATGTTGGCCCTTGTGGCATACACCTGCTGTCTAAGCTACAATATGAGGCTTAAAATAGGGAGATTCAGCTGTGCGCCAGGGCCTTACACTTGTAATCCTGGCTATTCAAAAGACCTAGATCTGAGTATTGTGGTTTAAAGCCAGCCCAGGCAGGAAAGTCTTTGAAACTCCTATCTCCAATAAACTACTCAGAAAAAGCCAGAAATGGTACAGAGGCTCAAGTGGTAGAGAGCTACTCTTGAGCAAAAGAACCTCAGGTACTGGGCCCACGCCCAAGAGTTCAAGCCCCAGGAGCAGAAAAAAAAATAGCACTCATTCCAGTGTATTACAGACAGGTAATGAGACTCAATCCAAAAAGTAGTTAAAGCCAAAGCCAGGTGCCAGTGGCTCAGGCATGTTACCTTAGATAGTCAGGGGGCTGAGGTCTTTGGATTGCAGTTCAAAACCAGCCTGGGCAGGAAAGTCTGTGAAACTCTTACCTCCAATACACTACTCAGAAAAAGCCAGAAGTGGTACTGTGGCTCAAGTGGTAGAGTACTAGCTTTGAGCTAAAGGGCTCAAGGACAGCACCCAGGCCCAGAGTTTAAGCCCCAGGACTGACCAAAAATAAATAAATAAATAAAACCAAAAATCACGTACACAAAACAGTGCAAAAACCCACACTTCTCCAGACATGAGGAAAACTTATAAGACTAAAAATTTCTCTGAAGAGGAACTAAAATGGCCAATAGACACATGAAGAAATGCTCAACTTCTCTAGCTATAAAAGAAATGTAAATCATTACAACATTGAGATTCCACCTCACCCCAGTTAGAATGGGTATAATCAAGAAATCTAATAACAACAGATGCTGGAGGGGATGTGGCCAGAAGGGAGCCCTACTGCATTGGTGGTGAGAGTGTAAACTTGTTCAACCACTTTGGAAAGCAGTATGGAGGTTCCTCAAAAGACTCCACATAGAGCTCCTCTATGGCCCAACAATCCCACTTTTAAGCATTTATCCAAAAGAACAAACAAGGCCATACTAAAGCTGCTAGCACAACTCTGTTCATCACAGCATTATCCACTATAGCTAAGATATGGAACCAACCCAGATGCCCCTCAGTAGATGAATGGATCAAGAAACTGTGGTGGTATAAATATACAATGGAATTATATGCCTCCATCAGAAAGAATGACACTGCCCTATCTGTTAGGAAATGGAAGACTTGGAAAGAATTATATTAAGTGAAGTAAGCCAGGCCTAAAGAAACATAGGTCCCATGGTTTCCCTTATTTGCAATAAGTAGTGTATGTCTAGGATAAGCAGAAAAGTTCAAAAGCTATGTACATATGACCACATAAGATGATGCTGAGCGAAATGAACCCCAAGAGAGGGACTCAAATGGTTTTTTCTTTGTTGTTGTTTTTAATGTACTTATAATGTACTACATGATATTTTTTTTGTTTCTTTTGTATCTTCTTCCCCCACGGTATAACCCCTGTTTTCAGTGTATTTGATTCCTGTGTCCTGCATCTTATATATACATTTTTCTCATTTGGGGAGGGGAAGGGAAATAACAAAATGCTGAAATAAGGATAAATATGTACAAGACACTATGTTGAAAATGAGCTTTACAACTTGGGGAGGGGCAGGGAGGAAGGAGGTGGTGTAGCAAGGGATGGTAGGAGAAAAACGAAGGAGGTGGTAACAATGTTCCATAGGAAATGTATTCAACCTTACTAATGTAACTGTATCCCCTCTGCACAGTATCTTTGCAATAAAAATATTTTGTTTTAAAGCCAAACTTTTTTTTTTCTAAGTGCATGTGGTGGCTCATGCCTACAATACAATGGTAGTAGATGGCGATCAGGAGGATCATGATTCAAGGTCAATCTTGCCAAAAAATAAAAATAAAAATAATTTTTTAAAAAAGCTAGCAAGACCCTATATCAACAAAAAAAAACCTCCCATCTATGAGAAAAGCATTAGTAGAAGGATCATGGTTCAGGCAAGCCATAAGATCTTTCTGAAAAATAACTAAAGCAAAAGAGAACTGGGTACATGGTTCAACTTGTAGGCTACTAAGTTCAATGCCCTAAGTTCAAATGCCAGTCCTGTCCAAAAAAGAAGAAGTATCCTTGTTATCACATCCATATTAGACTTTGGGGGATAGGCCATCTAGCTGAAGCCAGAGGCACCAGGATGGGAGGGGGAGGGGACCAGCCAGGAAGGTTACAAGATGCTGTAAAGGGAAGGAGCTTCCAACTCCATGAAGAGGCTCCCCCAGGCAGGGCAGGTGGGAGGGGCACATCAGGAGGAGGGAGAGTGGGCTGGCATTCTCGAGGACATGCCCCCAACACCCACATCACAGCTCATTCCAGAGGTTCCCCCCACACCAGAGCACCAAGCCCAGAGAAAGCAAGCTAGGTGATGGGGCCTCATGGGGACATGTCCCCGACTCTTTACATCATAGCCTCTCTCCCTGGCTTCCCATTCCTGCCCTGCCTCTGCCTAGCACTGCAAGCGTTTGCTGTGCGGGCATTTCTAATGCCTCGGGTCTGAAGCTGTGGAGCCCAAGAATGACAGGGCGGCACGTGGGCCAGGCCAGTAGAGAGCAGGACGCGCCAGGCTCTCTGTGCTCGGCTGCCACACGGCAGTAAAAAAATGGATTTTGTTTTAGGTGAAATATTATATATCTGAAAGAAAGAATGTCAGTCCTGACTTTTCAAATGCTGATGAATTGTCTAAATGTTATCTCAGACTTGATTCTTTAACTCATAAGGTTAGATTGTCTTTAGTTCCTAAATTATTATTTATTTCATGCTGTCATTTTCTTTTACTGCCTTTGTTTTGTGAACTTTTAGCTCAGTTTGGCCTTGAGCCACAATTCTCCAGAACTCTGCTTCTTCCCTAATTAGGAGTGATTACATGTATGAGCTACTGTGCCCAATCAGAAATGTCATTTTTTCCCCTTGTCCATTGCAGGGCTTGAACTCAGAGCCTGGGTACTGTCCCTGAGCTTCAATGTTCTCATAGCTAGCATGCTAGCACTTGAGCCACAGCACCACTTCTGATTTTTGAGTGCTTAATTGGAGATAAGAGTCTCCTGGACTTTCTTAGCTAGCTTGGTTTGAACCATGATCCCCAGATATCAGCTGCCTGAGTAACTAGGATGAAAAATGTGAGCTACTGGCATCATGCTTTTTTTTTTCCTCATGCTTATAGTTGTGCTTGAACGAAGGATCTGGGGACTGTCCCTTAGCTTTTTCACTCAAGGCAGTCTACCACTTGAGCCACAGCTTTATGTCTGACTTTTTGGTCATTAATGGGAGATTAAAAAGTCTCAAAGACTTTCCTACCCAGGCTGGCTTTGAATCATGATCCTCAGATCTCAGTGTCCTGAGTAGCTAGGATTATAGACATGAGCCACACACTTAGATCAAGGCTAGAATTCTTACATTAAATTTGAATGCTAGCTAATGTTGAACTTACTATATTCTACAGATTAATGAATGTGAAAAGAAAAAGAATGAAGACTATGAAAGCCAAAGCAATCTTGTTTTTAGAAGATACATTCAGTAAAATTTTAATTGAAGCTAGAAAGTTTGAACTTGTATGTATTTGGGCAAGTTAATCAGCATAGTGAGTATTTCTAATGTGCTTATTAAAGAATAAATAGAATTCATAAAGGATTATTATGCTTTAGTAGAAAGCTACCTTGGTCTTTCCCAAAAGTAGTGCTTTCAAAAGTAAAGGTACCAGCCTGCTTTGCTATGATTTGCTGTACTGCGTGAGGAGTGGAGTGCTAACGCTGCCCTGACCTCACTCCTCCTCCTCCTCCTCCTCCTCCTTCTCCTCTTCCTCCTCCTCCTCCTCCTCTCCTTCCTCCTCCTCCTCCTCCTCTTCCTCCTCCTCCTCCTCCCCTTCCTCCTGCTCCTCTTCCTCCTGCTCCTCCTCCTCCTGCTCCTCCTCCTCCTCCTCTTCCTCCTCCTCCTCCTCCTCCTCTTCCTCCTCCTCTTCCTCCTCCTCCTCCTCCTCCTCCTCTTCCTCCTCCTCCTCCTCCTCCTCCTCCTCCTCCTCCTCCTCCTCCTCCTCCTCTTCCTCCTCCTCCTCCTCCTCCTCCTCCTCCTCCTCCTCCTCCTCCTCCTCCTCCTCCTCCTCCTCCTCCTCCTCCTCCTCCTCCTTCTTCTTCTTCTTCTTCTTCTTCTTCCTCTTCTTCCTGGGGCTTGAACTCATGGCTTGAGCAATGTCACTGAGCTTCTTTTGCTTAAGGCTAGCACTCTACATCTTGAGCCACAGTGCCACTTCCAGCTTTTACTGTTGATGTGATACTGAGGAGTTGAACCCAAAGCTTCATGCAAGCTAGGCAAGCACTCTAACCCAAAGCCACATTCCTAGCCCCTCACTACTTCTATTCTACCATATCTATGCTTTTTTGTGCACCAGGTTTCTCTGTGTGTGTTTGTCAGTGTTGTGGTTTGAACTCAAAGTGTGAACTCTGTCCCTTCACTTTTTAAAAATTTTTATTGTAAAGAGGCTATACAGAGGAGTTATAGTTACATGAGTAAGGTAATGAGTTCATTTCTTGTCAAACATCTTTAACACCTTTTTTTCAAGTTTTTAATTTTTAATTGAGATTAAGTGATTACATACATTTCATAAAATTCACAGTATTGTGGGATAGAGATACTTAAAGTCACAAACACTTTTTAACCTTCATGAGGCGCATTGTCATTATCATGGTCTATAAGGCTTATGGTCTTTACAAACTTGACTTAAATTTTATTGAGTAGCTTTGCATATGTGTTCATCAAAGAGATTGGTTTGTAGTTCTCTTTATTTGTTGGATCTTTGCCTGGTTTGGAGATGAGTGTGATACTGGCTGTTTTTTGAGTGGTAAGGACTTTCCTGTCCAGGCTGTCTTTGAACTATGATCCTCAGACCTCAGTCTCTGAGTAGCCCAGCTCAAATTATAGGGTTCTGTGTGTTTGTTTGCTTGCTTGTCAGGCTTGAACTGTGGGCCTGGGCTCTGTCCCTGAACTCTTTTCCTCAAGGCGAGGGCTCTACCACTTGAGCCACAGTATCACTTCTGGTTCTCTGGTAGTTTATTAAAGATAAGAGTCTCACGGACATTCCTGCCTGTGCTGGCTTTGAATGATGATCCTTAGATTTCAGCTTTCTGAGTAGCTAGGATTACAGGCGTGAGCCACTGATGCCTGGCTCATGATATAGTTTTGATAGTGAAAAGATCCTATCCAGAAGTCAAGATTGCCTGCTCTGGTTCTGGCTCTGCAGTCTTCTTCAATCTTGAAAATTTTTCAAGATTTTTTTGACTGTTTTCAAGATTATATGCCACTTCTTTTTTATCGATTGTTCTTCCACTTAGTCTTGTCTGAAGTTTTATCATGATTTGACTTGGGTCTTGCAGGACTGTCGTGAAGTGACACTGTGTGCCTCCCACTGCATCCCACCAGGTGGCTGGGGACATCAGTTTGTCTTAGGAGTGTAGTAGGTAATTTTGATCACTTGAAGATGGCCAAATTTGCCCGTTTTTCTACTGTAAAAATTCTCCTCTCCCTTTGTAACTGAGTGATGTGTGGGAAAACACATAAGGCTGTGGAAATATCCCATTCCTCACATCATTGACAGTTTGCTTATGTATTTACATATTTATTCATGTTTGAACTTGCTAAGTGATTCCTATTGAATGCATTGGGTTGTAATTCCACTCCAGTCATGGTTTTGATGAGTAAATGGTTCCAGACTTGGCCAGTGGGAGCCCCTTCTAACAGACTTTTATTAGTGCTTTTATTTTATTTTAATTTTATTTTTTTGCCAATCCTGGGGCTTGAACTCAGGGCCTGGGCACTGTCCCTGAGCTTATTTGCTTAAGGCTAGCACTTTACCTCTTGAGCCACAGTGCCACTTCCAGCTTTTTCTCTTTATGTGGCACTGCAGAACCCAGGGCTTCATGGATGCTAGGCAAGCACTCTACCCCTAAGCCCTCATTAGTGCTTTTGCTCTTCACTCATACACAAGATCAATGTTTATTTAGTACCTTCCATGCTCTAGCCTTTGAATCAACTATTATCCAGGAGATGTGACTGGATGGCATTTAGAAACCAACATCTGAGTATTAGGTATGTTCTTTGCTTTTGAGATGTTATTGTTCCTAGGCCCTCTTGGAGAAGAGAACTGGAAAATACATGAAACGAATATACAAAATACATGTATTCATGTATATGGGTGTGCATTGATATATACAACCCCATACATGTATATTTACACATACACACATTTAAATTTATATTAATTTCTTTTAGTAGTAAAGAAATGTAAACTCAGAACCTCTTGCTTGCTTTGCTTGGGTCCTAGTAATTGAGCCCCCCTTTAAGCCCTGCTTTTTGCTGGTTAGTTTGGAGGTGAAATATAATAAACTTTCCTGCCTGGACTAGTCTCAAAATTCAGTGTTCAAGCTCTTAGCCTCCTGAGTGTCTCAACTTCTGATTTGTACACCAATCTATGTATATATATCCATCTATATATACTCAAAATCATGAGTTCACACTGACACCTCCAACTGCAATCTCACCCCAAATATTCTTCCCGTTTTTTTTTTCCTTTTCCATATTTGTAACTACCAAGAAACCTATTACCCTTGATAGGATGACTTACTGAGTAATTCATTCTGTTTGTAAACAATCTCCTGTGATTGCCTGTGATGTAAATGTATTTGGCCTTTTTCTATGGTTCCTGACATAGAAATCCAAAAACACTCATGCTTTCCTGAGTAACAGGGGTGGTAGTAGGATCTTTTGCTCTACTATTTGGTCATTGACCCTGGTTCCTCAATCAGAGCTCCTAAGACCTTAGACATTTCCTGAGTTATAGTAGCATCTGACCCAGAGCTATGAAATCCTTTGGAATTTCCTGTCACAAGAGCATGTTCTAAGAGGTGCAATCCTTGATGTACACCTGGATAGCCTCAGGATGGAAGATGATCTTTTTATGATGGACTGGTAGTGCAAACCTGTAATCCCAGTATTTAGAAGGCAAATGCAGAAGGCTCTTGAGTTCAAGGCAAGCCTGGGCTACAGTCAAACCATCTTTTAAAAAACAAGCTTTTATAGGTACATTATTTGGGGATTAGCTCTTAATTTTGTTTTTTGGTTTCATGAAATTTTGTCATGTCTGTAAAATTTATACTTGCCAAGAGATTCAAACCTGCCTGATCAACCCATTCTCTCTCTATGGCTCTGTATCTGTCTGTCTCTGTCTCTCTGTCTCTGCGTCTGTCTGTCTGTCTCTCCCCCTCTCTCCCTGTCTCTGGTCGATGTCCTCATGGTTACCACATGGTTGCCAAGGTAGCAGTAGCAGCATCCTCCCATGTGCCCAGTGGCCTTGGCAATGGTCCGCTAGGCCACATGGAAGAGTAGTAGTCCCCCAAGCTCTCACAGAGACTTGATTCTTGTGACTATTTACCAGTCCTTTACACACTAGTTCACTCATTTCAGGAGGCATGACTAGTGCTATGAGCCCAGCATGCCTGGCATAGTCTCCGTGTAGCACACTCAGGCCAAGTGCCTGGTGCTACAGGATTCTGCAGCCGAGCTTCTGGTCAAAGTACATCTGACACTGAGCTGGCCTTCCCAGGCTGAAAGGAAAATGGAAAAGTAGCCTGAAGGTGTCTTTACCTTCAGAGGTGGTAGGGGTTGCAGCTTGATCACATGGTGACTTCACCTGACAACCATTCACCTTTGTCCTTGAGGTGGTTTTGTTCCAAATGCTACAGCAAGTAATCACCTTACCTTTCATGTAGGTTTCCTGTATGTTTATATACTTATTTGTTGTATTTACATTTCAGCTGAAGCCCATAGATCTGAGGGTCAGGAGGCATCCTGGACTCTGCTCCTCCTACTGTGGCCTCTAGATGACTGGGTCCAACTCCTGAGCACACCAGTTACACTGGCTGGGTTGGAGCATAAGGGCAAGTCTTCATTGGGAAAGAAATGAGACCTGTCTCCATGTACCATGACAGTGGTTTCTGCCCCACTTTCCTCCATTTCAACGCCATTTCTTCTGTGTGTGTTTTCTCTATAATCCTTTACTCATCACTATCCCAACATAAAGCCATCATCCAGGAGGACCCGATTTCTCATTTATTTGCTCACAATGGTAAAAGATAAAACACATATTTGAAAGACCCTAATGCATACACCCTGAAGTCGTTATTGCAACTTCCTCTGTTAGCCCAATTTTTCTCCTCAGGTAAACAGAGTGTTGTGAGTGCTGAGTTTCACATATGAGACCACTGTGAACATGTAGAGCCTATTTTTGGAATCACAAAGTGTATTAATTAAAATATGTTCTCTTCCTTTCAGTGAGAGCTGGAGAAACCTCTGAAGGAGCAGGAGACCTGAGAGAACATGGAGGTATAGTGGTGCCTGTGGATGGACCAGGCCTCTGTGGACTTGGTCTGAGGATGGACCCTGCCTGGGATGACTACTTCTGGACATGAATGGAGATTCAGTAAGATTGGATGTGACTCTCCACCACTGCGTTATTTGCGTTGGTTCATCCAGGGCTATTAGATTTCCACACAGAGGAAGTGCTGAAGGCTGATGCTGTCTTGGGTGACAAGTGTGTGATGGGGAGGAGTTGGGCACAGCTGGACTTTGCTCTGTGTACATTGGGGTTAGGAGGCTGAGCCTGCAGAGCTGACTGATGAGATTTGTAGCAAGAGGAGGACTGGGTCTCCTGGTGGACAAGTGCAGTTCAGGGTTATTTGGGGAGCAGATCTCCCCTCAAAGAATGAGGTGGGATTCTGGTGATAGAAGCAGTGAGGGCTAAAGAGGGTAAAGGATAGGCACCTGGTGAATGACAGGGTTGACACTAATGCTGAAGGAGAACTGAGAGGCGGAAGGTCATGAAGGGTGCTGTGGAATCCTGAACTCCTCATGGTCCAGTGTTCAGTGAAGAGGGTACGTGGGGAGGGAAGTACTGTTAAATTCCATGATGTTTCCATGCCTTTTATTTTTTTCCTTTTGTTTCTTTGTTGTGTGTATATGTTTGTGAGTGTTTGCTCGTACCAAGTCTTTATCTCAGTGCTTTTTTTCTTAATTCTCTCTCTGCTTCCTTTTCCATCACTTTCCTCTTTCACCTTTTCCCATCTTTCCCCCTCTCTACTTTCTCTTCCCTCCTCTTCTTCTACCTCATACCGTCTCTTAGTCTACTTTTCCTTCCCCTCATCTTCTTCCTCTCATCTCCCTCTTCTCTTACCTCTCTCTCTCTCTTCCTGTTCTTGAATCTGTCTCTAATTCTGTCCATTTCTCTGTCTTTCATCTCTCTGTCTCAGTCTTTCTTTTTCTTTCTCTCCCTCTTTCAATTTGCATGTTCATGCCTGGTGCTCTACCACTTGAGTCACACCTCCAGGTCTGCATTTTTCTAGTTAATTGATGATGGAGTCTTCCTAGACTGGCTGTCACTGCAATCCAGGTAGCTTCTAGGATAGTTAGGATTACAGAGCCTCCAGCATCAGGCAGTGCACTTGACTTTGCTAATCTCTTGTGGCACAGGTTTGTTTCTCTGTTCTTATGAAAGGTATTTGTGTATTTATCTGAAGGACAGCTGTGTCAGTGACACATTAAAATGGGTGTGGAAGGAAGGTGGTGTTAGTCTGCTGTGCAGAATGGACAGGGAGAGAAGGACATGTATAGTGCAAGTGTATCAAGACCCTTAGAATATCAGAACATGTGCACACTCAAGGACATGTGCACCCCCATTTCCTAGTGAAAGAGCAAGCAGCTCCCTTTGCATGATTGATTAACAGCTTCCTTCTCTCTTTACCAAGATGTCTCAGAAGCACACAAACAGATGGCTGCTCAGGAATTCCTCTGGGAATCAGCCTTCTACAAACCCAACCTGATGTGCACGTTGAGAGGGAATTAGGAAAGAAAATGTGCTCTTTTCTTCCTTCAAGTTCAGCTCTCAATGCAGAGCTAGATGTGTCAGAAATGATCTCCTCTGTGTGATGCAGAGACTGCCAGGAGACAAGGCCTTGCTGCCCCAAAAGCTGCAGCTGAGGCTCAGAGTGAGGGAGTGGGCTTCAATTCACATCTGTGGGTTTGGCTTAAGAGGCTAGTGTCTTGTAGTCCTAGTGCAGTAGAGAGTGTGGCTCATCGCTGCTGTGATTTCAGTGTTGGGTTGCATTGTGGAGATGGGGGAGAGGGGTATTATGCCAAGCAGGAGGCAAGTCATTTTATGATTCCATGCCAGTCTTGTCTTAAGGGGCAAGATGAGCTCCCTGTCTAAAACTCAGGTCTACCTTTGACTTTTCAATGGATAGTCTGATGCACAGGCATGCTAGACCACTCCTAAACCTTTGTGGAACAGTTGGAGTGCATTTGGCTCAGTAGGTGAAGGAGACAGGACCAAAAGTTGGCCCAGAGAATGAGGCTCCCACAGCTTAGCTAGAATATCACACAGACCATTACATAGGCTTCTAACCAGCAGGATGGGACCAGTGCTGGAGGAAAGACTTGGAAGAACTGAAGAGGGAGGAGCCAGTGTGGGATGGAAAAGCTTCCCAGAGGAGGAGCAGGTGAGCTGGTGTGTGCACACCTTCTCCATATGTGAGATTGAGGTGCACAAGGCTTCAGGCAAAGGGCATGGAAACACAGGTGAGGAGACCACGAGGCAAGGGTGAGAAGGGCTGTGGAAGGGAGTCATAAGAAAGCAGTGGGAAAGAGCTTTGACCATGTGCAACAGGACACTTGTCAAATAAGTGTGTGAGGGAATGGGTAGGCCTTCAGTCAATGGACATTTATTGAGTGACCACAGGGTGAGAGACATCATGCTGAAGACTGACACAATGCTGAACAGCACAAAAATATCTCTCCTTGTGAGTTTACACTCAAGCATGGAGAAAGACTTTACCCAGATTTACATAAGTAATAAAGAGAATACATCAGAAGGAAGATGTAAGGCAGAAAGGATGAGTGGTGGGAATATTCTGTGTGTGTCTGCACCCATGTGTGTGTGTGCATGCATGTGCACAAGGTTGTATTTTTGAGCAGGGTATCATAGAGTAGATCTCTTTGGTGGGTGGGAGTGGGGGAGGATGGGGGATGAGCAGCTGGGTGTCTGGAGAAGAGCATTCCAGGCAGTAGAATAACAGTGGCCCCCAGCCTGGCAAGGTTATCTTGGGCTGCTGCAGAACAGTACAAATGCCAGTATGGCTGCAGCGAGGAAGCCTGCGCTCAGTGGTAAGAGACAGGATCAGAGAAGGCACGGGAGCCTCAGGCTCTGCCCTTCACTGAAAGAGGACTATGAGCAATGCTTCAGCAGTGTCCTATGGTTTTCCTGTCTGCTCTAAAGCCACATTTCTTAATCTTCAAATATAAAAGGGTGTGTCTGATATTGGTGTTTCTGTACCTGCATTATTTCTTTTTTTTTTTTTCTTCTTTTATTGTCAGTTGTGGGGCTTGTACTCTGAGCCTGATCACTGTCCTTGCACTCTTCAGCTCATGGCAAGCACTCTACTGCTTGAACTACAATGCCACTTCTTGTTTTATAGTAGTTTATTGGAGATAAGAGTCTCAAGGGCTTTCCTGCCTGGCTGGCTTTGAACCGTGATCCTCAGATCTCAGCCTCCTGAGTAGCTAGGATTATAGGTGTGAGCTACCAGCACCCGGCTCTGCATTATTTCTTGAAGCTTAGTGTTCTACTGTGCAATTTATATTGTTGAAATTGTTTTCTTTTTATTTGTTTGAACATGGGTCTAGGGCACTGTCTCACTAGCACTCTACCATTTTGAACCATAGATCTGCTTCTGGTTTTCTGGAGGTTAATTGGAGAAAAGAATCTCATGGACATTTCTTTCCAGGCTGACTTTGAACTTTGATCTTCAGATCTCAGCTTCCTGAATTGATAGGATTACATGCGTGAACCTGATTTTATTTTATTTATTTATTTTTTTTTTACTTAAGGCTGAATAACATTCCACTGAATGTATATGCTCTCTTTTTATTGGTCCAATGATGTACACTTGATTGATTCCCTATCTTTATTGTGAGTGGTGCAATGATGTACACTTGATTGATTCCCTATCTTTATTGTGAGTGGTGCTACCGTAAATGGAAGTACATGCAGACAAAAAGAAACAAATAACAAAAACAACAACAACAAAAGCAAGTATTCCTTCACTGGAATCTGATGGCTCATGGAATCTTGCCTTGGTAGGAATTTGCATGAGAGTCTTTTCTCTAGTTAATGACCAAATACCTGGGAGTTGAGCTGTGGCTTAAAGTAGTTGAGCATTAACCTTGAGCTAAAGAGCTCAGGGACAGCATCATGGCCTCAAGTTCAAGCCCCACACCACCACCACCAAAATCACTAAAAATATATTTGTGAAACCGTCTGGGAAGGTGGCTCAGTGGTAGAGTGCTTGCTTGCATGCATGAGGCCCTGGGTTCAATTCCTCAGCACCACATAAGCAGGGGGAAAAAAAAGAAAAAAAAAAACCAGAAGTGGCACTGTGGCTCAAGTTGTAGAGCACTAGCCTTGAGCTGAAGAGCTGAGGGACAGTGCTGAGGCCCAGAGTTCAGGCCCACGACTGGACCCAACACCCCCCCTCCAAAAAAAATATTTGTGAAAATCAAACCTCACACAACTTACCCATTTTGTTGTTTGGTTTGGAAATAATATAAATGATTTCAGATTGACTACATTTAAATTCCAAAGCAAGTGACCAACCCTTCAACAGAAAGGCAGGGGTGGGGGCTGAGGGGTGGTCTTTACCCACCCTGACTCCAAAGACCCTAAAATGAGCCAAGACATGACTAGAAAGATCTACAGCCAAAGAAACATACATGTGAGGGCTGGGAAGGTGGCTCAGTGGTAGAGCGCTTGCCTTGCATGCCTGAGGCCCTGGGTTCGATTCCTCAGCACCACATAAGCAAAAAAAAAAAAAAAAGTAATGTACATGTGTTGTCAGGAGAGAGGCCACAGGACCTAGAAGAAAGTTCTAGCTGGGCTCCTGAGACTCTAGTCTCCATTTTCTATTTGAAGCCTCTGGTACCTTCTATGTACAGATGATTTTGCCAATCTGAAAGTCATTCTAAACTGACTTCCCACTACAGGGTGTTATGTCAGTGTCAGCCCTATTGAACTGAACCCAATTCTCAGCATCACTGTTTAAAGAAAGAACAAGAACACAACTTGTTTTCCATACAATACTTAGAAAGCAATCTTGTTCCCCAGTTATAAGCACCATAAAGACATCTCCAAGGAATAAGAGCACACAAAGTCTGTCAGATGACATTGTACAGACTGAACTCAGCCCTGGCTTGAGCGAGCATGCACTGCTCTCTGCTGGTCAGAGATAGGCAACAACTGACTCTTGGGAGACCTGAGACAGGGACTTTTGGTGAGCCCAGGGCTTTTGGTGTGAGTGATGGTGCTGCTTTATAAAGCTCTTTTCTCCCTGTTCACCCAGCAATTGCAGGGACTAGGTTTGCTCTGTTTGAGAAAGCAAAAATTTCAAAACTTACTTTCTTCCCTTTGAGACATCGGCAATCTCTCCTGTTCCCATCTCTTTTATTTACTTATCCTAAGCACATACGTTTATTCAGCAAATATTTTCTGATTGCTACTAGTAATGTGCAAACTCTTTCTGGTTACTAGGAATGTCTGTAGGAAAGATAAACATAATCTTTGTTTTGGTGTTTATTTTAGGGGCTCAGCGAACATGAGTGTTAGTAATTATGGGCAAAGTTTACCAGTGGCAAGCAAGGGTGCCAGGTTCACATTTTCTCCTCCCTGTAGAGCTGAAACATGAAAGAAGTGATATTTTTCCCACAAGGCCTTTCTGGCATCTTGGGGGCTTTTTTGTTTGTTTTGTCAATCGTGGGCATTGTCCCTGAGCCTTTTTTTTTTTCAGGGTATCCCTCTACTACTTTGAGCTACATCCCTGCTTCCACTTTCCTGGTGCTTCTTTACAGATAAAGAGTCTCAGGACTTCCTGCCCAGGCAAGCTTTGAACCATGATCCTCAGAGATCAGCCCCCTGAGTAGCTAGGATTATAGAGATGAACTTCAACTCCAGGCTTCCCTTGTTATTTAAAATAGAATCCCCTAAATTGCAGAAGACTTTCAACTGAAGTTGATTCAAAGTCCACTAGATGGCAGGATTGCCTACTTTAATACCAAAGGCAAGCAGAGTCACAGATTCTCCTTTACAACTCAATACAGAGCCTCAGCTCTTCTGACAACTCTGGGATGTCCATTTGACTTTTTAAAAAAAAATCAATGATCAATCATTAAGAGTCAAGATACAGTGCTATCAAATTACATCTAAACTTACAAAGAAAAATTGCTGTGGAGGCAAAAAGTAGTAAGTAGGGAAATACAAGGTTAGTATTTCTATTTCTTTTTTTTATTGTGAAAATACCGTACAGAGGGGTTACAATTACATGAGCAAGGTAAAGGTTAGTATTTATAACCTTGTCTCTAATCCTCTATTTTCCATTCTTCATGGTCTTCTGGTGAACTCTGACGTGAATCACAAGTTTCTTCTCCTCACAATCCTTTATTTAGCTGGAGGACAGATTGCTAAGAGTGACAAGGGGCAGGTATAGAGGATTCCTTTGAGTTGGAAACAAAACTTAGTCTAAAGCTCTGGCTTGAAAAAGAACTGGGAGCCAATGGCTCATTCTGTAATCCTAGCTACTCATGAGGCTGAGATCTGAGAATCACTATTTGAAGCCACCTCAGGCAGCAAAAATCCATGAGACTCTATTTCCAGCAAACCACCAGAGAAGTGGACCTATGGCTCAAAGTGGTAGAGAGCTGGCCTTGAGCAAAAGAGCTCTGGGACAGACTCCAGGTTCTGAGTTCAAGTTCATGACTAATAACAAACAAAAAGAAGGGGAGTGTGTTTTATCACCATGGTTGTATTGGTCAGCTTTGCTTTACTACAGTAACATACTTGAAGCAATTAGCTTATAACTGAAAAGTTCCCTTAGCTACCCACAGTTTGTGGGTTCTAGTCCAAGGTCAAGTAGTCTCTTGCTTTGAGCCTCTGGCAAAGATTGCATATCCTGATAGGAACATGTGTCAGAGAAGATGCTCAGATGACAGGCAGAATAGGGGAGCAGGAAGCTCTTGACCTGACAACCTCCCCATAAAGACTCAACTCTTAAAGGGCCCCTAATATCTCCAGTACTGGTGTTTTAGAGATGAAATCCTTAGCACATTCAATACCCAAACTATAGCAGTGACTTTTTCAGGGTGAGACCTTGAGAATTTTAACATCTTTGAGACACAACATCTCCAAGGCAAAGTTATAAAACTAGGAGACTGTAATATCCAGTGATTATGAGAACTAAATAATATCATAATATCATAAGGAAATCCTGCTAAAATAGAATTGGAGGCAGGCACTGGTGGATCACACCTGTAATTTTATACTTACTCAGGAGGCTGAAATCTAAGGATCCAGGTTCAAAGCCAGGCCAGGCACGAAAGTCCGAGAAACTCTTATCTCCATTGCACCACTAGAAAACCAGAAGTGGTGCTGTAGCTCAAGTGGTAGAGCACTAGCCTTGAGCTGAAGAGCTGAGGGTCAGTGCTCAGGCCCAGAGTTCAAGCCCCATGACCAACAACAACAACAAAAAAAGAATGGATCCGGGAGCCTTATGGCATCTCCATCCTGCCTGTACCTGTCCCTTATGTATAGGGTCTTAGCTTCTCCCTCTGAGGCATGGCCTGGTCCATTTGGTGGGTATAGGGTTAGATAGGGTGTAGGGAGTGCTGTAGGGAGTCTCCTTGGTTTCTCTGTCTCTACTGAGTCATTACTGCATTGTGAGATTTGCATGCATCATCTTGCTGGGTCCTTCTCCTCAGGCATCTTGTTGAATCATCTCTCTCCCATATTGGAGCTGGTCCTTGCTGTTATCCTTTACCTAGCCAGGGAGGCCTAACTCCTTCATGAAGGAATATGGAGGGAAGCTCAGACACAGAGCTACCTAAGAGAAAAATCTCCTCTTAAGTAGCTACCATATTAGGAAACAAAGGGACAGAGAGAGAGGCAGATTTGCCACAACTCCCCAATGTCTCTTCAAACTAACAGCAGTAAACATTGGTGGAACAATGAGTCTTCATCCCATCTTTCTACCTCTAAAATATGCATATTTCTTCATCAGTCTTTCTCTTACTCTCTCTTATTCTTATCTTCACTCCAACCTCCATTCTTCCATGGCCTTTTAGCCCCAATTGCCTCTACCATGCCTCTAATTTTCTTCTTTTCTTCCATCCATCCTCAAGCTTGCTCGTGATTCCCAAAGGTAGGGCTTGGAGATATTCAAGACCTTGAGAAATAGAGAGGTTGATGACTCCTATGTTGAATGAGAAAGAGGGGGAGTAAATAAACCTAAATGCAGCCTTCAGCATTCAGAAACATGGCTCGTGTTTTCATTGGCCCCAGAATTGTTTTGGAAAGCAGGAGAATGTTCTCTCAACACTTTTAATTTATTTATTGTTGCAAAGGAGAAGTGTAGCCTTGGAGATTTGAAACAAGTGAACTTCCAAGGCATAGTCCTAGGTATCAATATCACTTCCATCCCATTTGCACAGTTGTCTAGTAACGTGTGAGTGAGCCCCATCCATCTCTGACCCACTTGCATGGTCTTGCAGCCTCTCTCCTGTGGGAGTAAGACTTGTGTTAGTACAGTGCCAATCCCGTTATTAACTGTCTTCTTTGCAAGTGAAAACAATTTTTTAAAAAATGCTCACAGGTTTTAAAAAAATGCTCACAGGGCATAAGAGAGCAAGGCATGATTGGCTCTGAGAGATAAAGTGGGATGAAGCTGTATTTCAAAACTGTTATTTAAACAGAGTTGGCAACTTCATCCATAGTAACTCTCTTTTCAGGATGGACAGAAACACAAACTCCCAAAAACCAGTCTGGCCAAGAAAGCTACATGGACGTCCAATGATTCTGACCTTTTATTCTGTTTACAAGAGAGCTGAAGTCCTGGCAGGAAAGGGGACAGGTCCTATAGGGACAAAATCCAAGTGATGGTGTCAATGCAGTGATAATAGTCCCTTGTCATTCTGGTGTCATCTCTCAGTCTGTCCAAATCCAGGTGTTGTGAACTCCCTGGGGAGTAGTCTATGAAGAGATAAAAGGGGAAATGCAGTTCCTTGATCAGTTTCTCAGGAAGTGCTGAGAATCATGTCAGGCAAAGTGACATTCTTTTTCTATTGCTGGAGTTTTCTTTTTTTTGGGGGGGGGGGTCCGGTCTTGGGGCCTGAACTCTGGGCCTGGGTGCTGTCCCTCAGCTCTTCAGCTCAAGGCTAGCGCTCTATCACTTGAGCCACAGCACCACTTCCGGCTTTTTTCTTTTTGCTTATGTGATGCTGAGGAATCGAACCCAGGGCCTCGAGCATGCAAGGCAAGCGCTCTACCACTGAGCCACCTTCCCAGCCCCTCTATTGCTGGAGTTTTCTGAATTGTCAATATGACACCATGCCTAGTACATCTCCAAGTGTGTATCTATAGGGAAGAGCATCATTTTCTGTTTTACTTTGCAATACAACACTTCCTCTTGCATTCTTAAATAGCATCTTTTTGTACAGATCATCCATGAAAGCTCTACTTTGGGACTTAGCTATATAATAGATATGTCTTACATTTATGGAGCTGACCAAGTCCATCTGCAGTTCACCTTTGTCTTATTAGAAAGAATTTGCATGGATCCAGTGAAACCTTGTATGATGTGTTCCTCAGGCAGTGGTACAATTATGTGGCATCTCCATCCCTTCCATAAACTCCTTTCTCCAATCTTCCATCTTGTCTTGATTCCAGTAGGAATGGTAGGCATCTCTGAGGGAGGTATATTGGGCCAACATACAAGTCAGTAGCACTATATTTTCACAGAATACATTTCCCTGATGTGGTACAAACTCTGTGTGTATCTGTGAGGGAAGCAGTCGTTGAAGGGGAGGCTTGACCTGGGAGGACACCAATGAGGTTTTACTGGGATAATTCAGGAAGGATGTGATGCACTGCTGACACAGTAGCTACAGAAGAGAAGATGGACAGTGCTCCCTTTGTGTGTGTTCAAGGAAGAGATAGCAAGACAATGGTGAGGGACCTGAGGTGTGGTAACAAGGGTTAAAAATTTGATTTTTACTGAGTCCTCATCCATTCCGAATTAGCTAGTGTGAGGATGCTAATATTTGATGCTAATATTTTTAATGAAATGTCCCTCTACAGTCTAAAGAGTCATTTTACTTAAGTCAAATGATTGGGAAGCTATAAAGAAGCATGTAAGGCCAGGTGCCAGTAACTCATGCCTGTCATCCTAGCTACTGAGGAGGCTGAGATCTGAGGATAGCCATTTGAAGGTAGCCTGGGCAGAAAAGTCCCCATGAGATTCTTATCTCCAATTAACCACTAAGAAACTGGAAGTGGCACTGTGGCCAAGTGGTAGAGGGCTCACCTTCAGTAAAAGAAGCTCAGAGATAGCACCCAGGCCCAGAGTTCAAGCCCCAAGACTGGCTAATTGTGTATATATACTACATATATATGTGTATATATGTATACACACATATATACATGCACATACCTATATACATGTATATAGATATGTATATGTATATAGAGAGAAACATAGACATATATACAAAAGCATACAGGAAGCTATGGGCTCATTAATAGGAATTATGTGGAGAAAGAGCTTTTTTGGACAATGGTTCCAATGTATACTGAGTCTTGGTTCAGTATACATGAGTCTTGGCTCATGTCTGTAATCCTAGCTATTCAAGAGGCAGAGATTTGAGGGTAGAAGTTCAAAGTCAGACTGAGGAGGAAAAGCTATGAGAAATCTCAAATTAACCAGCAGAAGTCCTGAACGTGGAGCTGTGGTTCAACTGATAGAGCGCTAGCCTTAAGGAAAAAAGCTCCGGGACAGTGCCCAGGACCTGAGTTCAAGCCCTAGTACTGGCATGAAAACCAAACCAAACCACACAGAATAATCATAGGGCTTCTATCGCAGGCAGCTCACCTCTATACTCCATGAGCAGCCAGAAGAAATCTCCAAATTATCAAAGCCACCATATTGGATAATCTTTTTTCCTAAACAATTAACTTTATGTAATCCAAGACTTCAGTCAAACAAGAATCTCACTTTAAGGCTCATTTAAAGTGAGATATATTCCCAAAGTAATCAGAAGGTAAGCTAGCTAGAAAGGATTTCTCAGTAGTGGGATGTTAAGAAAGAGAAGAAAAAGTGACACTCAGAGTTCTCTTACTAGTCTTCACAGATCATGATGTGTGAAAAGAATCACTTGAATTTATGTGTAACAAGGAAAGACAGTGTGGTTAATTTCCAGAAGGCCAATTAATGAGATTTCTGAACCAGGAGCTCAGCCTGAAATCCTAGCTATTAAGGAGACTAAGATTAGAGGACTGTGATTCAAGCCAGCCTAAGTAGGAAAATCTGTGAAAGTCTTATTTCCAATTAACCACTATAAAGCCAGTAGTGGATCTGTGGCTTAAGTAGTAGAGGGACAGCCTTGAGTAAAAAAACTAAGGGAGAGTATAAGGCCCTGAGTTGAAGCCATACTACTGACAAAATAAAGGAAGGGAAGAAGGGAATGAGGGAGAGGAAGTTAGGGAAGCAAAGGAAAGAAGGAAGGAGAATAAAATTGAATCACTGATGATAATTACTCTTAGTGATTCAGGAGTTCTTGGTTGTAATGACTTTTCTGTCATTAGAGGGCAGTGTTGAGTTTCGTAATGCAGTAATTACCAGAGCAAAATTGTGAGATCCTTTAGAGAGCTCATCAGAACTAGATCCTAATTTTGGCTCCACTAATTGCTCATTGCTGCTTTGCATCATTTTGAACTAAGTCCTTCTATGTAAAATGTGGTTCATATTTATACATAGTTACAGGCAACAACAACAACAAAAGACCTATGAAAGTCTCTTCAAATAGGAACCTAGATGGCCTTATTGAGTGGGGGATAATAAAGCAAGGTTTTGTTATTATCTAGGGAAATAGAGGGCAAGCATGATTAAGATTGAGATTGTGTAATATGAATTCGGCTTCCATCAATGTCTAAGTGTGATCTTTCATGATAAAGGCTGGCTTATGTTCCTCTTCCATATTACATGTTCCATGGTCATCATTCTCTCATCCTGACTGGGCAGGGATGTTTTCTTTGTTCCAAACCAAGTGAGAGTCAGTTCATTAACATGAACTCCTTACAATGACACAGATCTTGAATTTTTCTACCTTTCTATCATCAATATCTAATTCTAAAATAGAATGAGTATGTGGTGTTTTGCTTGTTTTTGTTTTTTAGTTTAGGCTGGACATCAGTGGCTCACACCTGTAATCCTAGCTACTCAAGAGGCTGAGATCTGAGGATCATAATTCAAAGCTAGCCAGGGCAGGAAAGTCCATGAGACTCATCTCCAATTAGCCGTCAGAAAAGCCAGAAATGACTTTGCTTTTACTGTGGTTCAAGTGGTAGATCATTAACCTTGAGTAAGACAGCTTAAGGACAGCACCCAGGCCCTGAGTTCTAGCCATAGGATTGGCACACACACAAAACAGTGTTCAATGTTTTCAGAAGTGGTGAGGTGTGACTCAAAGTAGTAGAGAGCTAGCTAGTAGAAGCTCAGGGATAGCACCCAGATCAACAACAAATACCACACATATACATTGAAGCCAGCTCAAGATTTTTGTCTTCAGCTTTATTAGTATATAACTGTCTCTTCTAGTGCATAGACAGTAAGATCTCTGCTTAGTGTCTTCAGCTTCACAGATGTTTTAGTCTGTGAACCCTGGGGCTTCCCACTGTGTGACATTCACATGCAGAGGGAAGGCCTCCCTTTCCTGCAGCTTCCTGTATGTTATGTTCCAGCAGCTTCTGTCACCTTCTTGCAGCTCAGGCAGGCTCTTCCCCCAACCCCCCCCCCCAACCCCTTGGTCCCCACCCCCCTACTCCAGCCTTATCCTTTCAGGTCTCCTGCTTGGGACTCTCTGAATTATGTCCAGTCAGAGTCCTGCAGATTAAGTGATGCCTTGGGTAGGATTAAATCCAGAAAAGTTCCTTCTCCCATAGTCCAACTACTTCTCTCTTTAAAAAATATCATTTTGGCCATTTCTAAGGTCTTCATAAGTCCTTTGTGGCTGAATGCTGGTGGCTCACACCTATAATCCCAGCTACTCAGAAGGCTGAGAAGGATCTTAATTCAAAGCCAACCCAGGCAGGAAAGTTTATGAGACTTTTCTCTCCAGTTGACCACCAAAAAGCTGGAAATGGAGCTGTGGTAGAGGACCAACCTTGAGTGAAAAAAGTGAAAAAATTAAGAGACAGTGCCCAGGTTCAAGCCCAGGTATGGGAACAAAAATTAAAATCTTTTATCCTCTATTTGGCTCCTTGTTTAAATACTGTCTGTGGGAAGGGTAAATTTGTTAGAATCTTTATTATAAAGATTAGAACATCACTCAGTTGGTATTCCTAGGTTGTAAAATGAGCTGAACTAAACAGAAATAGTGGCTTAGAGATACCATGTCTCATTAGATTTTATCTAAACCTTCTAGCAACTTTTTGTAAATTTGAAAAGGTACATAGAATAATAATTTCAGTAGTCTATTTTCTTCAACTCAACTGATTGCAAGTGTTACTATTTCTACAAATTACCAGTACATTAAGATGCTTTTCATTATTTTTACATTAAACCTGCAGTATGGATAATGGATTTTCAGCAGCCTAATTTAGGTGCTAAATCTTCAACAGTTTAAAAGAAATAATGTACTATTAAAACCATAGCTAAGTTCAATAAAAATCTTTAGATTGGTTCTATTTTAGTTGGACTTCAACACAGGGCCTAGGTACTGTTTCTTAGCTCTTTCACTCAAGGCTAATGTTCTACCACTTTTGACACACAGCTGTACTTCTGGTTTTCTGGTTAATTGGGGATAAGAGTTGTATGGACTTTCCTGTTCAGACTGGTTGTGAACCACAATCCTCAGATATAATCCTTCTGGGTAGCTAGGACTACTGATAGGCATGAGAAAGTAGCTCCTGGCTTGTTTAAAACTTTTTTTGGGGGGGTCCAGTGGCCTGCACTCTGGGCCTAGGTGCTGTCCCTCAGCTCTTCAGCTCAAGGTTAGCGCTCTACCACTTGAGCCATAGCGCCACTTCCGGCTTTTTTTCTTTTTGCTTATGTGGTGCTGAGGAATCGAACCCAGGGCCTCAAGCATGCAAGGCAAGCGCTCTACCACTGAGCCACCTTCCCAGCCCTTGTTTAAAAGTTTTAAGGTAAATCAACAGAAAATAAAATAAAATTCAGTCACATGTTAAATGTCCCCAGGTGCTTGTGACTATTGGCTACCATATTGGACAAACTAGGCTTGGATAACAAGAAAGGATTTATTTTTATTTTTATTTTTGCTAAGCAAAGGAGATTTTCTAGAAGACTTGAAGTATAATGTTACAGAAATTAACATCTAATATGCCTGTAATCACTTTTAGGAAATGCAAGAAATAAATTACGTCTTTAAATATTTTAATATCTATGGGGCAGAAAATGTTCCCTATGTGGGAGGCTGAGTATGGGAGGATTGTGATTGGAGGACAACTTAGGCAGAAGCTGGATGTGGTGGCACACAGCTGATGATAGCTAAAAGTAGGCATATCTGTCTATGGATCATGCCAGGGTGGAAAGTGAGACCCAATGCTTCACAGCAGCCAGTCAGAAATCTGGGCAGGCAGGTTGGGTAGTATCATGCCAGTCTAGGAAATACAAAGCCCTGAGTTCAAACTCTATTATGGAAAAAACAAATATTCCCCCATTTTACAAAAATCTTTTGCTAACAGCAAAGCCAAATTAGTTTGCATAATATACATCATTTGTGTGCAGAATATGTCAACAAATTACTGTTGTTTTAATACAACATATGTTCCTCCTTCTATGAATTTGCCCTTTTGGGATTCACATTTAATAATATCCTGGCTATAAAAGCCCACTGTGAAAGTGTTCCTTTTGTTATTGTTGACTGAATAATTAGAATGGTGATGTTGACTGTTTAAAAAATGATCTTTTGTTATGGTGGTTATAATTGCCTTCACTCCTGAGACAGAAGAGTGCTTGAATTGGCTGAGGTGAAATTCCAGCTTAGTGAAATAACTCTCATAAATGGTGTTTGACTGTGGGAACTAACATGTAGTTACAATTCAAATTTAAATAGATAAAATGTTTTCTTTTTCCAATTTGAAAAAGGACCATAGGGGAACTATCTGTTCCTGAATCAGAGTAGGAAACCCAAGGAGGACTTTCTGCTTTCTACCACCCAGGGAGTGTGGGAGGAATTCTTAGTAACTATAGCAGAGGAGGGGATTATGACTGGGAAGATTTTTTTTTTTAGAGGAGAATCTGTGCATGTGTAAGATTGTTATCCCATAATGTAAGTATATGAGTGAGATGCGACCTGTGTGCATGAGGCCCTAGTAGGACTTTATTGCCCAAAGGTCAAGCTAAAGGCACAAGGGGTTCCACTACACACATACCTCAATTTCCATTAGAACTGGCCTAGAATTGTAACCACTCCCTGACCACAAAGGAAGTGGCATGGGAGGTACTGGGGAAGAGGAAGAGCTCAAGGTGTCTAGGCACCCATGACTAGGAGAGGGGTGTTGATCTGTGCATTCTTTCTCTGGGATGTGGAAGTATTAACATTTAGATTAATTTCTCAAGGCAGTTGTGCTATCGGATTTCTCTCTCTGGCCAGTTCACTTTAAATGTCTGTAACGCCCAAGGTCTCCTGTGAACTTCAGAAGTAGAAATGTTTGTGGAGAAGGGATTGAATCCATTCCGTCTTCCCTCAGCACCTCTGCACAGACCTTCTCTGTGTTCAGAATGGAAATGCATTTGTAAAGGTGTAAGCTTTTACATTCCCAGGACCTTAAAAGGGCAGTTTCTCCAGGTCTCTGAATGGGGCAATTGCTTGGCCAGGTCAGAGATAGAACCTCCTCCCTCCTCCTCCTCTACCTCCTCCTCCTCTACCTATTCCTCCATTCCCTCCTCCTCCATTCCCTCCTCCTCCTTCTCTCCTTCTTCCTCCTCCTCCTTCTTCCTCCTCCTACTCCTCTTCCTCCTCCTCCTCCTTCTTCTTCCTCCTCCTCCTCTTCCTCCTCCTCCTCCTCCTCTTCCTCTTCCTCCTGCTCTTCCTCCTCCTCCTCCTCCTCCTCCTCCTCTTCTTCTTCTTCTTCTTCTTTTTCTTCTTCTTCTTCTTCTTCTTCTTCTTCTTCTTCTTCTTCTTCTTCTTCTTCTTCTTCTTCTTCTTCTTCTTCTTCTTCTTCTTCTTCTTCTTCTATTCTTCTTCTGTTCTTCTTCTCTCCTTTCCTCCTTCCCTTCCCTGAAAGTATTCCAGCCACCCCATATTTGGGAAGTAAGTCTAAATTTATTGATAATGCTAAGTTTTGTGTCTGTATATGCTTTGTAAAATAAAACAAAAAAAAGTCTTATGCATTGCTTGTCAAAAAACATGTGTTTTATCTCTTTGAAAGACTTAACTCTGAGCTGTCTCAGGACAGCACAATTTCAGACGTCTATACTCCTGTGCATCTGTTGGTCTGCCGAGGTGACAATAAAGACTCCTATAATTTGGCTTATTAATTGTGGCATCTTTTGTTTTGTTACTGATTGGGTTACAACAATCAGAGCTCAGCCTCCTAAGTAGCTATGATTACAGGTGGGAGCCACTGCCTTTCTGTTCACATCAAATATTCATGCAACTGTTTCAAGTCAAGTACACTGAAGGGAGAGATTGGGAGAAGAAATCTGAGGTTTGCAGGGTGGCTATCAGATGAATGATTCTAAATTACAGAACGGAGACAGATTTATATGTAATCAATTTGGATTTGGTTTCCCATCTTTAAGTGTAAGAACCAGCCAGGCAGTTCATGTCTTTGCAACCAACTGAATTCAGTTCTGAGTCTCAATTTTCTAGTTGCCAAGTGTTGGGGTCTCCCTCTCCTTGTCTCAAGAAGTAACGCTGATCAAAACGTATTGTATTTACTTATTAAATGAAAGCTCCTATGCATAACTACTTAAAGATTATTCTTTGAAAAGAAAATTTTTTAAAAAGAGGAAAAAACTTTAGCAATGTGGCTTAAGTAGTTAATGTAACTAAAAAGGAAAATTTTAAAGGCCATAAAAGCTGGCCAAAGCAGGAACTTGTAACAGGATGTAACTAATACAAGGAAATAGGACTTAATTAAAATAGCTTTTTATTTCAAAGGTTATGCAAAGTTGTATGGAGAAAGAAACCAAATTTTGACCAAAGATTGTAACTCTTTTTTTTGTCCTAGGACTTGAACTCAGGGCCGGGGCATTGTCCCTTCCTCAAGATTAGCATTCTAGTACTTTGAACCACAGGTCAACTCCTGGTTTGGGGGTGGGTAATTGTACATAAAAGTCTCACAGATTTTCCTGCCAGGGCTGGTCTCAACCCTTGATCTTCAGATCTCAGCTTCCTGAATAGCCAGTATTACAGATATGAGGTACCAGAATATAGCTTGAAGACTGTACTTCTTATACTCCCTCCCCCCAGTTATGTATTCAAAGCTACTGATCCTGTCTATATTTCTGAAGAAGGGCTGAAGTGCTGTCTTCCCCCCTGTTTACAAGGTAATAAATGTCCTTTCTCTCATCTTCACTGTGTGTCTTTATTTGGTTTATAGGGACAAGAGGCTGGAGCTGGTGTGTGGAATAGCTGGAAATTGGACCTAGGGTCTCCTATGCAGTAGTACACCAGCAATTCCTTCTACCATCAGGCTGTACCTTGAATGATATACCTGAGGGACAACCACATATGTCAAATGTCAGGTTTCTGAATGGAAGATTATTTTGAATTTTCTTTTGCATGTTTTGTTTGTGGAGATGGCTGTAGTGGCATGCATGACCAGTTAAATTTCCTAGAGGACAAATGGGTGAGAGTGAATGGGGGAGGGGAGACAAGGAAGAGATGGAGGTCACTGGATTCTATTATATGGGAATAGTTTGCAAGATACAGAGAAGCCACATCTTGAGAGGTCAAATTGGGAATCTTTTTTTTTTCTTTTGGTCAGTTGTGGGGCTTGAACTCTGGACCTGAGCACTGTCCCTCAGCTCTTCAACTTAAGATGAGTGCTCTACCACTTGAGCCACAGTGACAGTGTCACGGAATTTCCTGCCTGGGCTAGCTTTGAACTGTGATCCTCAGATCTCAGTCTCCTTAGTAGCTAGGATTATAGGTGTGAGCCATCAGCACTTGGCTGGGAGTCTTTAGTAAAATGTCGGTGACTACCGGTAGATTCCTGTCCCAAACACCTGCAGCCCAGAACAGAGCTTGCACAAAGCTTTTAAAGGCAAAAACCATGTTGTGGGTGGGGACAAAGCTCACCACAAGCTAACCATATAGGATAACAATCAGGGGTGAGCATTCTCTATAGCAAAACTTTCCTGGGGCTAAACAGTATGACATGTATGCAACTAAAAAAATGGCCTGTCTCACCTCTAGGCTTTTCAAGAAGGTTCCCCTAACAAGTTCTCTTTTGGTTATGGTTGTTGTTGTTGTCAGTCATGGGTGCTGTCCCTTGAGCTTTTTTGCTCAAGGGTAGCACTCTACCTCTTTTGGGTTTTTTTGGTCGGGTCATGCGGCCTGAACACTGGGCCTGGGCGCTGTCCCTCAGCTCTTCAGCTCAAGGCTAGCACTCTACCACTTGAACCACAACACCACTTCTGGCTTTTTTTCTTTTTGCTTATGTGGTGCTGAGGAATTGAACCCAGGGCCTCATGCATGCAAGGCAAGTGCTCTACCACTGAGCCACCTTCCCAGCCCCCACTCTACCTCTTTGATTCAGTTTTTCTGATTGTTAATTCGAGATGATATAAATCTCACAGACTTTCCTGTCCAGTCTGGCTTTGAACCACAGTTCCCAGATCTCAGCCTCTTGAGTAGCTACATTTACAGGTGTGAGTCACCAGTGCCCAGCTTGTATCTAACTCTTGAGTGTTTTTTGTCATCTGTTTGTCACTGTATGCCCAAATCAGCCATCAAAATTGAGAACAATAGCATAAGGTGTGCTCAGAAAAAGAGCCTGTTCTCCTGTGAGTGATTTCATGACTTTCCCCAGGGGTGGCCAGACCTGTACTCAGTCCACAGAGACACCATGGCCTTCTTCTGATGGACTCTAAAGCATGAAGGGGGAGCCCCATCACCAGCGGCACTTTGTGGACATTATTTCCCACGTGTCCAGAGTTACATAGGATACCCTGCTCCCTGGGAAAGAAAGGGAGGGAAACTCCAACACTTGGCAACTAGAAAATTGACTCAGAACTGCATTTAGTTGGATATAGAGCAATGAACTGCTTGGCTATTTCTTGCACTTAAAGATGGGGAACCAAATCCATATTGATTACACACAAACTAGTCTCTACTCTGTAGTTCAGAATCATTCATCGGATAGCCACACTGCATGCCCCAAGATTTATTCTCCCAATTCTCTCTTCAGAGGCCTTGATTGGAAACAGTTCCATGCATATTTGATGTGAACAGAAAGGCAGTGGCTCCTACCTGTAATCCTACCTACTCAGGAAGCTGAGGTCTAAGTATACTGGTTTGAAGCCAGCCCAGATAGAAAAATCTATGGGATTCTTATCTTCAACTAATGAGCAAAAAGCTAAAAGTAGAGTTTACTCAAGTGGTAAAATGCTAGCCTTGGGGAAAATAAAACTAAAGGACAGCCAGATCTTGGAGTTCAGTCCCTGTACTAGAATAAAAAGAAAAGGAAGGAGGGACAGGGAGGAAGGAAGGAAGTAAAGAAGAGGGAGGAAGTAAAGAAGAGGGAGGAAGGAAGAAGGAAAAAGAAAAAGGGAGGGAGGAAAGAAGAGGGGGTTAGAGGAAGAGAAGAAGGGAAGGAAACCTAGTCTCATATGTATCACTATGGTTCTATCTCTAGGCAAGTAATTGCTTCATTCAGAGACCTGGAGGAAGTTAATACTCTTTAAAGGTCCTGGGAATGTAAATGCTTACACCTTTACAAATGCACTTCCATTCTGCTGAAGAGAAAGGGTCTTTGCAGGAGCTCTGAGGGTAGATAGAATGGATGCAATCCTTCTCTACAAACATCATTTCTACTTTGAGGTGGAGACCTCAGTAGTTACAGCCATTGAAAGTGAGTTGACAAAGAGAGAAATCCAATAACACAACTGCCATGAGAAATTAATCTACATGATAATACTTTCACATCCCAGACTCCTCTGGGCCCTGGGTTTGAAAGAACTGTAGCCGACTGCAATGTTAGCAGAGGGAATTGCTAGTCAAGGGCACCCTGAGAAGAGATGAAGATCTCGTTCCTGATAGGATGGAATTCAATTAGAAACCACCACCCAAATTTTTCAAAGCAAACGAGCTTATGGCCTTTCCCTGATGCCTATGCCCAACGTCCAACAGAGACAGACATGTGGCATTTTCTGTTTCTTTTTGGAGTCCCAGGTTGGGAAAAGCATGTACTCAGATAGGACAATGGGAGAACTGAGCGTCCACATCAGGATACCACTAAAAAAAATGTATACCAAAAACTAATGGACAACAAATCAAAAGAGCTGCTTTTGCTAGTACTCTGCTGCTGCTGCTGCTGCTGTTCTGTTCTGTTCTGTTGCTCTAGCTACTGAGCCAGTATGGTGGAGTGGGGATTTTGCTGATTGGCTGTCTCCCTTTTCATGGACCCTGTTGATGGGTTGTCTCTATTACAGACCATGGTTGGAAAGTTGCATGCATGGGGAATATCTTGGGAGCATCTTCCACTTAGTCCATTTCTTGCTCTTGGTGCACCTGGTCATTTTCTCCTGGCTATTGTGATTTCTCTGTCCACCATGTTTCCTTAAATGGGGTCTCCAAACTGACTTCCATCTGACAGCTATAGAAACACATGTTCCTCAATTGGGAATGTTTTCCTAAGTCTACCTGTCCATTAATGGGAACCAGTGAACCTGGTTAGCTCTGTGAGTGAGTTGAAGGAATCTTTACTCAAATACTCATGGCAATGAGAGGAGTTGTTACCATTTTGGAGTGAATTTCATACATGCAATTGCAAAACCCTGTATTCCCTAATTTCAAGAAACATGTTTAAGCATGATTGCAAATGAGAAACTGTTGTAGTGAAAATCAAATTCAAGAACATATGTTGCTTTTTTTAAGTCAAATGTTATTTTATTTAAAGATATAAGTAAAGCAGGTGTTAGTACAATGTCAAGGACACTGATGACACAGTAGTTTAAAAAGATCCCTTATGAACCCCACACTATGGTGAAAAGATGGATATTAATCAAATTGTACTAATGAAACTGCACTGAGGTTCTTCAAAAAATAGCCATCTCATTCCTGTCATCCTAGCTAAACAGGAGGCTGAGATCTAAGGATCATGGTTCAAAGCCAGCTACAGCAGGGAAATCTATAATGTTCCTATCTCCAATCAACCAGGAAAGAGCTGGAAGTGGTTCAAGTGACACAGTACTAGCCTTGAGTAAAAAATGCTAAGAGATAGCACCCGGCCCTGAGTTCAAATCTTAGTACCAGCAAAAAAGAAAAGAAAAGAAATGGAGAGAGGGATTGGAGAAAGGAGAAGGAGTGTGGGGAAGGAGGGATGGAGAAAAAAGAGAGAGCAGAGCTTTGTTGTGTTTGAGTGATATGTGACCTAAAATGACACATGATAGGAAAGTAGCCCTGAGAAAGGAAGTGAGGGAAAGGGGAGGGGTGTAATAAAGAGTTTTGCGGGACTGGGAAAGTGGCTCACTGTTAGAGTGCTTGCCTTGCATGCATGAAGCCCTGGGTTCGATTCCCTAGCACCACTTAAGCAAAAAGAAAAAGCCGGAAGTGGCACTGTGGCTCAAGTGGTAGAGTGCTAGCCTTGAGCTGAAGAGCTGAGGGACAGCACCCAGGCCCAGAGTTCAGGCCCCATGACCAGACCCCCCCCCCCCAAAAAAAAGAGTTTTGCTGTATTTGAGCCATGTAAAG